>NC_090764.1:12268355-12285855 GCF_036898095.1 Palaemon carinicauda
AAGAAGAAGAACAAGAAGAAGAAGAAGAAGAAGAAGAAGAAGAAGAAGAAGAAAGAGCTATGCAAAAAAAAAAAAAAAAAAACATTAAGAGGCATTTGTAAAAAAATAAATGATTAAATAACGTACCCCCCCCCCCAAAAAAAAAAACACACACCTATGATTATAGAGGAAGTTGGCGGTTCAGTGCTATAAGCATTGTTCTGGAGAGTAAGTATTAGAAACAAAAGGAGAAAGACTGCATAAACAGGAAAGAAAAAAAATAATTTGAATAAAAATCGAAAAGTGGTGAAAAATCGTCTGACAAAGAAGGAAAGAGCGTTACATGATACTACAATTATAAAATGGAGAGAGAGAGAGAGAGAGAGAGAGAGAGAGAGAGAGTCTCAGGGGCTGGTAAAAGTGGCAGCTACAATGGTTTCGTATAGCTGAGAGAGAGAGAGAGAGAGAGAGAGAGAGAGAGTCTCAGGGGCTGGTAAAAGTGGCAGCTACAATGGCTTTGTATAGCTGAGAGAGAGAGAGAGAGAGAGAGAGAGAGAGAGAGAGTCTCAGGGGCTAGTAAAAGTGGCAGCTACAATGGTTTTGTATAGCTGAGAGAGAGAGAGAGAGAGAGAGAGAGAGAGAGATTCTCAGGGGCTAGTAAAAGTGGCAGCTACAATGGTTTTGTATAGCTGAGAGAGAGAGAGAGAGAGAGAGAGAGAGAGAGAGAGAGAGTCTCAGGGGCTAGTAAAAGTGGCAGCTACAATGGTTTTGTATAGCTGAGAGAGAGAGAGAGAGAGAGAGAGAGAGAGAGAGAGTCTCAGGGGCTAGTAAAAGTGGCAGCTACAATGGTTTTGTATAGCTGAGAGAGAGAGAGAGAGAGAGAGAGAGAGAGAGAGAGAGAGGTGAGAGGCCCAAATCAATTATTTACTTTGCCCCACTCTGAGAGGTAGGTTCCACTTAAAAGGGGAGATAAGGAGAGAAAACATAGGGGCAAGAAGACATAAGAAAATGAGTATTGTGTACATTGAGCGTCCTTCTTATGGATATATCTCGACCTTTCTATATGCAAAATGGTATACCAACAACATTCACACTGCACTATAAACAAAAAGAACTTTCTTGTATTCCACATATTTTATTATCCCAAGCTAAACTCTACCCATCATTATTCCCGGCAATCTTAGCAATTATGTGGTCTTACAAACCATGGTGTCACCTTAATTCTCCCCTTGAAAAAAAAAAATCCATCTATTCATTTCCTTGGACCGTTTCTCTCATTCAGATAAAACGTACACACCATGACCATTCGTTTAACTACACAATCACCACCTTAATGCAATATCTGGCTTGTAATCATATCAATTCATATCATATACAATATATGTACTATACCATGGTGAAAGGGTTTGCGTATCGCCATGATCAGCAAAGATTTTCCAACTAATGTTATAGCTTAGATTATAATAATAATAATAATAATAATAATAATAATAATAATAATAATAATAATAATAATAATAATAATAATGATTGAAAAAAAATACCCGTAAATTAATTATTATTAAATGCTACATATAATATAAATCTATATATATAAATATATATATAGACTTATATATATATATATATATATATATATAAGTGAGTGAGAGAGAGAGAGAGAGAGAGAGAGAGACTCAAATTCATAAATCAAATCACGTAGTTTATTATCATCATCATCATCATTATTATTATTATTATTATTATTATTATTATTATTATTATTATTATTATTATTATTATTATTATTATTATTATTAGGGCCTATTGAAACCAGAGAAAAAAGAGAATTTTTCGCGATTCCTGAACGGCTTCGGGAGAAAATCTTCGTGCATCTCCAAAAGGATTCAGAAGAAATTTCCATAGACTTAGCATGGAATTCTGAATGATTCCAGAAATCTCTGAATGATTTCGGAAGAAAATTTTCCTGAATCTCCTCTCCAAATGACTTCAGAAGAAATTGCCGTAGACTTAGCATAGAGTTCTGAATGACTCCAGAACGGAATCTTCCCGGAGCAGTTCTGAACGGCTCCGCCCCGATTCCAAAAGACTTCTGAAGACTTGATCTCTCTCTCTTTTTTTTTTTTTTTTAAACATACCTTGCAACACCTCACGATCTGTATGCACTGTAGCTATGGAAGATTACGCAGTGAACATTCGGATGAGGATTTCACTTTACTCACAGAGCTCGCGTTCTGGCGGAACAGGTAACTGACTGAGAATTTTGTTACAGCTACAGGATGACCTGGAGGCTATTCGGAACACCTTCATCTACAGATAGTTTGGATAGGTGCTGCCGAAGTTGGCGAGCTTTGAAGATCATAATGTAAGCGCCTTGAAGGATAATTTGCTTGCGGTTTAGCGACGATGTCCTATAATTGGATTGCATAGGTGCAAAGCGGTGAGCGACGTGCGTTTCTTCAAAATTCGGCATTGAACATAGAACATATCAGGACAGCATTGGTAAATATATTGTGTTGCTCTTCGTTGACTTTAAGTATGATGGTGTATAGTGTATGCCTAGAAATCAATGGCATCCATGTCTTTACCCATCGCCCTTATAGGTAAAGACATGAAAGCCATCGATTTCTCCGAAGAATCTGACGAACCGAGGAGAAACAGCACTGAAATGTCTCTCGAAATCTCGAAGGAGACTGGCGAACTAAGCAAAGAAGATCTTGAAAAACTATAAAAGACAGAAGAGAATAGAGGAGGAAAGCCTTTATAAGAAGAAGTATAAAAAATAGCCTTTAATTATAGAGGTAAGTCACCTAAAAACTGAGGTCAAATAGCCTCTACTATTAGCGGTTAGTCGCCTTATAACAAAGGTCTCAAAGAGCCTCTAGTGCTAGAAATAAAGCACCCAAAAATAAAGGTCAAAGAGCTTTTAATATTAGAGGTAAGGGGATTAAAATAAAGGACCAAGAAACTCTAATGCTAGAGTATTGCACCACAAAATAGAGGTAAAAGAACCTCTAATGCTAAAAGTAAGGAGCCTCAAAACAGAGGTCAAAGAGCCTCTAATGCTAAAAGTAAGGAGCCTCAAAATAGAGGTCAAAGACACTCTAATGCTAAAAGTAAGGAGCTTCAAAATAGAGGTCAAAGAACCTCTAATACTAAAAGTAAGGAGCCTCAAAACAGAGGTCAAAGACCATCTAATGCTAAACGTAAGAAGCCTCAAAATAGAGGTAAAAAGCCCTCTTATGCTCAAAGTAAGGAGCCTCAAAATAGAGGTCAAAGAGCCTCTAATGCTAAAAGTAAGGAGCCTGAAAATAGAGGTCAAACAGCCTCTAATGCTAAAAGTAAGGAGCCTCAAAATAGAGGTCAAAGAGCCTCTAATGCTAAACGTAAGAAGCCTCAAAATAGAGGTTAAAGAGCCTCTAATGCTTAAAGTATGGAGCCTAAAAATAGAGGTGAAAGAGCCTCTAATGCTAAAAGTAAGGAGCCTCAAAAATAGTGGTCAAAGAGCCTCTAATGCTAAAAATAAGGAGCCTCACAATAGAGGTCAATGAACCTCTAATGCTAAACATAAGAAGCCTCAAAATAGAGGTCAAAGAGCCTCTAATGTTAAAAGTAAGGAGCGTCAAAATAGAGGTCAAAGAGCCTCTAATGCTAAAAGTAAGGAGCGTCAAAATAGAGGTCAAAGAGCCTCTAATGCTAAAAGTAATGGACCTCAAATTAGAGGTCAAAGAGCCTCTAATGCTAAAAGAGAGCAGCCTCAAAATAGAGGTCAAAGAGCCTTTAATGCAGGAGATACTGCACCTCAAAATCGACGTCAAAGACCCTCTAATGCTAAAAGTAAGGAGCCTCAAAATAAAGGTTAAAGAGCCTCTAACGCTAAAAGTAATGAACATCAAAACAGAGGTCAAAGACCCTCTAATGCTAAAAGGAGTCTCAAAATAGAGGTCAAAGAGCCTCTAATACTAAAAGTAAGGAACCTCAAAATAAGAGTTCAAAGAACCTCTAATACTAAAAGTAAGGAGCCTCAAAATAGAGGTCAAAGAGACTCTAATGCTAAAAGTGAGCAGTCTCAAGATAGAAGTCAAAGAGCTTTTAATGCTCAAAGTAGGGAGCCTCAAAATAGAGGTCAAAGACCCTCTAATGCTAAACTAAGGAGCCTCAAAATAGAGGTCAAAAACCCTCTAATGCTGAATGTAAGGAGCCTCAAAATAGAGGTCAAAGACCCTCTAATGCTAAATGTAAGGAGCCTTGAAACAGAGGTCAAAGAGACTCTAATGCTAAAAGTAAGGAGCCTCAAAATAGAGGTAAAAAACCCTCTAATGCTAAACGTAAGGAGCCTCAAAATAGAGGTCAAAGACCCTCTAATCTGAAAGTGAGCAGTCTCAAAATAGAGGTCAAAGAGCCTCTAATACTAAAAGTAATGAGCCTCAAAATAGAGGTCAAAAATCCTCTTATGCTAAACATAAGGAGCCTCAAAATAGAGGTCAAAGACCCTCTAATGCTAAACGTAAGGAGCCTCAAAATGGAGATCAAAGACCCTCTAATGCTAAAAGTAAGGAGCCTCAAACTAGAGGTCAAACATACTCTAATGCTAAAAGTGAGCAGTCTCAAAATAGAAGTCAAAGAGCCTCTAATGCTAAACGCAAGGAGCCTCAAAATAGAGGTCAAAGACCCTCTAATGCTCAAAGTAAGGAACCTTAAAATAGAGGTCAAACAGCCTCTAATGCTAAAAGTAATGAGCCTCAAAATAGAGGTCAAATAGCCTCTAATGCTAAAAGTAATGAGCCTCAGAATAGAGGTCAAAGACCCTCTAATGCTAAAAGTAAGGAGCCTCAAAATAGAGGTCAAAGAGACTCTAATGCTAAAAGTAAGGAGCCTCAAAATAGAGGTCAAGGAGCCTCTAATGCTAAACGTAAGGAACCTCAAAATAGGGGTAAAAAACCTTCTAATGCTCAAAGTAAGGAGCCTCAAAATAGAGGTCAAAGAGCCTCTAATGCTAAAAGTAAGGAGCCTCAAAATGGAGGTCAAAGAGCCTCTAATGCTAAAAGTAAGGAGCCTCAAAATAGAGGTCAAAGAGCCTCCAATGCTAAAAGTACGGAGCCTCAAAATAGAGATAAAAAAACATATAATGCTAAGATTATGGTACCTCAAAATAGAGGTCATAGAGCCCTTAATACTAAAGGTATGGCACCTCAAAATAGAGCTTAAATATCCTCTAATGCTGGAAGTATGGCACCTCAAAATAAAAGGTCAAAGAGCCTCTAATGCTAGAGGTAAGGTACCTCAAAATAGAGGCCAAATAGTTTGGCCTATTCTTTGTATATTCACCCTATGTATTGGTTTCCTGCGCGCCAGTGCTTTTCTGCGCCTTCACCAAAAACTGTGCTTCAGCAGAAACTGAGCACCATCCGCATCTTGTGCGCCAACGTTCCAGTACTCTCCTTCGCACTCCACGAGAGGCAAAAAGAATGAAAACTTTTTGACAGGTTAAAATTGCCCCGTTCCCCTCCCCGCAAACGCATGACAGCATGCCCGCCGGGCAAAAAGGGAAGAGGCTTCACAGAAGGGTTCAAGATCCCGAAGATTCCATTTTCCAAGGCGAATCAAATGAATCCCCTGAAGAAAGGAAAGATGAATACTGTGAAGAACTGCAGAGTATAATAGGTAAGAACCTAGAGAGATATGAAAATTGTGATTAATGGCTTCAATGCTAAAGTTGGAAGGAATAATCAAGGAATAGAAAATGTGATGAGTGTTGAGGTTCTTGGCAAAGTTGCAAATGAAAATGGGGCACATTTTATAAGTTATTGTTCAACAAACAATCTTGTTACTGGAGGTACTCTTTTCCAGCACAAGGAGATCCACAAATATACAAGGACTTCACCATGTGGCAATTACAAATATCAAGTAGATCACATAGCCATTGATAAAGAGAGAAGGAGGACTCTGGGAAATATAACAAGCTATAGAGGTGCAGTTATTGGTAGTGATCACCAGCTCCCCATTGCCACACAAATATTAAAACTGAAAGAACCCAACAGAAATGTAGATAGAATACCTAAGTTTGATACAACTAAGCTTCTAGAGGATGAGCACAGAAATCTTTGTAACTGAATGTAGGAATCGATTTACAGTCTTAAGAGACTTTAAGAGACGAAGTTTTGGGACATGCAGTTACAAGGAGAAAACCATGGATATCAAATGATACTTGGGATTCTATAAAAAGAAGACAAAGCCAGAAATTGATTTCTTAAAGTTTTCGAGGAAGTAATGAAAATTACAAGGCAGAGCATGCCAAGTATTTCAGTATTGATAGTGAGGTCAAAAGAAATTTCAGGAATGATTGGAGAGAATATTTAGACAGGAAAGCAGATGAGGCTGACAAAGCTATGAATTCAGGGAGTGGCTTTGTTGTAGAAATAGCTCTTGGAATTATTAATGAAATATCTACGGGAAAAAAGAAGCATATACCCATCAAAAAGAAAGATGGATCTGTTATGACAAAAGAACATGAAGAAAGGTAACGTTGGATTGAACACTTTAGTGAGGTCATGAATAGGAAATACGAAGGGAATAATTTGGTTGATATACCTGAAACTGATGAAGACCTTGATGTGCCCATGAATGAATTAGGTGTGTTTGAAGTCGAAGCTATTCTTAAAAAAAACTCAAAAGATGGAAAGCCCCTGGATACGAAGGAATAACTGCTGAGATGATATTGCCTGAAAATGAAGTGACTCCCAGATTACCTACAAGATTATTTTGTAGAATGCGGCGTGAAGAGGCAAAGCCTTATGTATGGGAGCTAGGAGTGCTGGTGAAAATGACAAAAAAAGATCTGACTGATTGCAATCATTACAGAGGCATCACACTTACGTCAGCTGTCATGAAAATATATAGAATGCTCATTCTAAAGAGACTAGAGAGAAAGATTGATGAAAAGTTGAGAGATGAACAAGCAGGATTTAGAAAAGGGACCAAATTTTCTTTTAAGACATGTGGTACAGCAGTATGTTGAATATAGAATTCCACTTTTGATGGTATATGTGGGCTATGAAAAAGCTTTTGATTATGTGCTCTGGCAAATTTTGTGGAGAGTCCTGCGACATTATGGAGTTCCTCTCAAATATGTAAATTTAATTGTCTGTTCATAAGCATAGCAAATGCAAAGTTAATGTTAGTGGCGTCTTATCAAACGAATTTCCAGTGAAAAGTGGAGTACTCTAAGGGAATGTGTTGTTACTTATGTTGTTTATCCTCCTCATAGATTTTGTAATGCATAGATCGGTTGGGGATGGTGGAGAAGGACTGGACTGGATTGGTAACAGAAAATTAGGAGACCTACAGTATGCTGATGACGCTGTCTTAATTAGCAGAACACCACAGGGCTTGGAAAGCTTTCTTACCAGAATGCATGAAAAATCACATGAGGTTGGGCTCGAGATAAATAGAAAAAAGACAGATGATGAGAACGGAATATGCAATGGAAGATGAAATATCTTTGGAAGGATAAAGGATTAATGAGGTAGAATTATTTAAATATTTAGGAACTATGATATCTAATATAGGAGCTTTAGAATTTGAGTTTAATGAAAGATTGAAAAAAAAGCAAATCAGAGGATGGCTAGGTTAAGTCAAATTTGGAAATCAGGTCGCCTAAAATTACATATAATAATCAGGCTATATATCAGTTTAGTGAAATCGGTGTTACTGTGTGGTCGTGAATCTTGGTATATTAATGAAACTCATTTTGTAGATTTGAGAACAAAGCCCTCAGAAGAATATTAGGTGTTAAATGACAGGACAGGATTAGAAATGAAACTAAGAGAGATTACTCGAGCGCCACATGTGGATGAGATCATGGTGAGGGGTAGATGGAGATGGTTTGGGGATGCTCTTTGTTCTCCCCTAAGAGACATTAATTCACCAAACTTTAAACTGGCCTCCACAAGCCACTAGAAGAGTTGGAAGACTCAGGACTAGAAAGCAAGAAGTAGGATATTGTGATTGGAGAAGTATTGAATTAAAAGCTGAAGATAGAGACGACTAGCGAAATCTAATTGAGGCCCTTTGCGTCAATAGGCGTGGGAGGAGATGATGATGATGATATGTGGGCAGTGGCTTCAAGCATCTACCTCAAGGCGAGTCACTTAGCCTCCTTCTTCCTCTAAAAACCCTTTTGTTGCTCTACCAATGCAAAATAATGGACGATCCCTAATATCTTCCAAAATAATTTGAATTTCTTTTTAATTTCTTTTATTTTAGGTATAAATAAATCCTTATTATTCACTAGCAGTTCAATTATCACTATTTATTACCCTGGTCAATTTAGATTTTTTTGTATTCACGTTAGTGTTTGCAGACATTTTTTCTTAAAGAATCGAGAGGTATTTGGTTACTTTATATTTCCATGATTTTTCATGTTTCTCTCTCTTTCTTTGTGTTTTTCCTTTTATTTTTCTTCATTTCATCTTTTTTCTTAAATCTTCGATTGTATCCCTTTCTTTTGTAGGTAAAAGTATCTCTTTGATGGCTCGTTCATAGTATGAGGTAACAATGATAAGAATAAAATGGATAGGTACAACTTAGGACGAATATTGTTTATGGGATCAGCTTTGCCCCTCCTTGATGTATCTATCATGCTGTTCACTCTAATGTTGCTCCATTTAACACCATATCAAAAAGGCAACATGACAGTTACCAACATGGAAATTAGCAGGAACAGTGAAAATATATTCTATTTCAATTCCTGAAATTTTCATTTGGATATGTGAATTATTATAGGAACAATGTATATGGTAGAGTTTTTTTAGATATTTCTAGCATTTGGGTTGACACCCCTCTCGAGGATGTTATCATGTTTTGGTCAATCTTTTTAAAGGTTTCACCCCATGAGTGTCAACAGCTTTAAGAGTGTCCCCAGTATTAAATAACTTTTTGAAAATCATATCATAACCATCGAGCTAGAAAGAAAATTTTTTTTTCTAATGTAACTTTCAGGGTGTCACTCACTTTTAGGGTGTCACCTTGGGCAGACACCCCTTTTACTGCACCCCTTATGTCTTATTTTGAATTTTTATGATTACATATATGCATATTTATACATAAAAGTATATTTGTGTGCTCGAATACAAAGTTTGATTTACATATTCATATAGTAAGGCAAAATTGGACAGTTTTCAAAACCATGGTCAGGCAAACTTCTCACTTTTTTCTTGGCGAGGCAAAATTGGACAATCTTGGATTACGGACACAAAAATTTATGTAAGTCTATAATTTTTTTCTAGCATACTATAATGACAGGGACCAAAAATTGTCATAGTTTGCCCAAGTGAGCGTTGGCGCTTAACGGAGATACAGACGTGTCCAAAATTGCCTCACTGTCCAAAATTGCCTTGCCTCTGAGATATCTTTTTTTAGTACTGTAATACGAGAATTTCTAATTCTTTGATGATTATGAATCAAGCCATTTTTATAGATGAGACCTCCCTCTCTTGAAAACATGTTTGGTATTTGGTCATAAATTATTAATATAGATTTCGTACAAAGGTTACTAAAAAGGTGTCCAAAATTGCCTCACCCTACTATACTATCCTTATTATTACCGTATCATTAATATTATTCATCACGAATATACACCGTATCATTAATATTATTCATCACGAATATACATTCTGAAAGAAATGGCAGTGACCTTGCATGGAAGGTTTACACATAAAGTAAATCTAAAATACGAAAAAAGAAGTAAGGATTAGAACTGTACGCTTCATTAATAAAGAGGTTTGAATACATAAACCCAATAACAAACGAAAATGTAATTTATCTCTCCATGAAGTAATATAAAGGAAAATATGTATAAAACAACTTATTAAGTTATATGAATATTTTATAAGAAATAATAGTAACACAAAAATACACAGGACATTAAAAGAAAGCGAATAATAAAACAAGAAAAAGGCTGAGATTAGCCTAATAAGTAGGAAAATTCAAACCCAAACCTTGGGAAATCTATGATACTATGGCTATGGGATTGAACATATAGTAGCCTATTGGAAACGTCCCTGCATCACAATCTGTTAGACGGGAGTTCAGGACCAGTTAAGCTTGATAGCTTCTAGTTGTGTCTGTAACCTCACCATCCTTGTGAGTGTGACGAGCCAAGAATAGGTCACGCTAATGTGACGAGCCGAGAGTAGGTTGTGACTCAAAAGGCGAGATGAAAGCAACTCTGGGCTCGTCATATTGGTGACCCCGGAGTGATCAATGTGACGAGCCCAGAGTTGCTTTCATCTCGCCTTTTGAGTCACAACCTACTCTCGGCTCGTCACATTGGAATGTGACGAGCCAAGAGTTACTTTCATCTCGCCTTTTGAGTCACATTGGCGAGTCGACATCCGGGGTCACCAATGTGACGAGCCGAGAGTAGGTAGTGACTCAAAAGGCGAGATGAAAGCAACTCTCGTCTCGTCACATTCCAATGTGACGAGCCGAGAGTAGGTTGTGACTCAAAACGCGAGATGAAAGCAACTCTGGGCTCGTCACAATGATCACTCCGGGGTCACCAATGTGACGAGCCCAGATTTGCTTTCATCTCGCCTTTTGAGCCACAACCTACTCTCGGCTCGTCACATTGGAATGTGACGAGCCGAGAGTTGCTTTCATCTCGCCTTTTGAGTCACATTGGCGAGTCGACATCCGGGGTCACCAATGTGACAAGCCGAGAGTAGGTAGTGACTCAAAAGGCGAGATGAAAGCAACTCTCGGCTTGTCACATTCCAATGTGACGAGCCGAGAGTAGGTTGTGACTCAAAAGGCGAGATGAAAGCAACTCTGGGCTCGTCTCATTGATCACTCCGGGGTCCCCAATGTGACGAGCCGAAAGTAGGTAGTGACTCAAAAGGCGAGATGAAAGCAACTCACGGCTTGTCTCATTGGTCACTCGGCGTTACTAAAATGACCAGCCGAGAGTTGCTTTCATCTCGCCTTTTGAGTCACAACCTACTCTCGGCTCGTCACATTAAGGGAAGTCGTAGTAACGAGGGATAGTTTTAGATAAGACTTTAACTTTTTATGTGAAATGCTGAAACCAGATCGCTAAAGCTTCATATCAGAAGGTTGGGTGTCCGGGTCACTCCGGGGTCACCAATGTCTCGAGCCAAGAGTAGGTTGTGACTCAGTTGCTTTCATCCCACTTTTGAGTCACAACCTACTCTTGGTTCGTCACATGAGCTAGGGAGGAAAGGGGGAGGGTATAAGGTTTACCTGCTGAGTCATCAGCAGTCATTGCCTGGCCCTTCCTGGTGTTTACTTGATGGATAGGGATTTTTGGGCGCTGATCATATGTATATATGGTCATTCTCTATGGCAGTTTTGTACCTTGCCTCTGCTATTCATGAATGGCCTTTAAACCTTTAATTGTGGTATGTAGCTAGGCGCTAAGGCCGGGGAAGCCATTTATCGTAAAATATTGAGGCTATGGAGCAGCCCAAGTATCTTGGAACATTCTTAAAAGCGTTCCACTAAGACAGACGAAACACGAAAATCAAGACTAAAATATGTTCTAATCCGGCAAAGTCAAAGGTGATATTTACTGATATGCTTTATCGTACACGTGAAGAATGGCTTTACTTCTCGACATGTATAAGAGTAAAGTGACGGATGGAAAAAAAAAAAAAGTTGTTCAAATCGCATCGTAAATCTGGATAGTCTCTTAAAGTAGGCCAAAGGAAAATCCTGCTAGGTCTAAGATGACGTAAGTAGGTGTTCTATTTACAAACAAACATCCTGGATACTCATAATATATTCCCACTTCTGAGGACGTGACCGGTTACTAAAATAACTTTCACTTTGTTATCTCTCAGAGCAGATAAGCCTAAGGCAGGCGTCCCATCCGGTAGGAGTAATGTTCTCTTATCAATTTAAGTGCAGCGATTACCTCAAACGAAGAGAAATCTTAATCTTTCAAAACGATCACAATTGTCATTCAGATCGACCTAACCGCACCAAGACTCCTGGCTGCTGGGAGGAAGGACGCTGGTGACTGGTAAAACACGCGAACATACGCTACCGGGGTCCAAGCGATGTCAGGCAGGGCAGCCAATCAGGACTACAGTCTACCCCAAAGCCAAAGCAAAGTCCTTCAAAAAGAAGGAAACCGTGCTTACCCCATACAAAAATGGGAAAATGCACGTTAATAGAAGATGCATAATATACGTACCCAAATTCTTACGTGCATTTAAAGTAATAAAACTGCAATTTGATATGTGATAACTATACGAATTACTATTAGGTAATACAAAATTCTCTACTGAAAGCGTAATATAATTTATCATAGAAGAACGTTTATCAATATTATTGCAATACAGGAATTCACACACATCAGAGAAATTAAAAAAAAAATAATAATAATATTTCAATTGGCACTGACTGAAATATTATATTCAAATTGTTTTTTAAGCCAAACTTTTAAACTCAAGAAATTTCAATACGTTATTAATGCAACATACATATCATATGTTAACATAATACGCATCTACTGAAATTAGTAATTATAAAACTAGAATTTGAGAAATCATGTTTAATTTCTAATAGTAGTTATATAAGAAAAAATTACTCTATGATATGAATATTTTAAATTTGAAGTAACCTTACTTTTGCATTATAATAGTTGATGATCAATAGATTTCCAAAATGTATAACAAAACGGACAAGGATTCAATACAGTACCTGGTAAGATGAAATATTAAAAACCCGGTATATAAAAGATATTAGCCATTTAATTTGCATAAGGAAACTTTGATAAAGAGTGATAACATCTTTGCACAAGGCATAAACATAAATCTGGAAGCTTTAAAAAACTTGGTTTATAATAACAATTTCAGCAATTTCAATAATAACAATAATTTTAATAACTTTATTAATAATATTAATTCTAACCCTTTATGGTTTCTTATTTATATTATATTATTGATCGCTATGTATTCTTTTTACCATTTGAGATACCTATGTTTCGTAGTTTCATAAATTTGTCTTAATTCACATATTTTCATTCAATAGCATATCTACAGGATCGTTCCCTAAACAAATATAATTAAAAAAGGAGTCTTTCAGCTACGTTTTACAAACATAACATTAAACAAAAATATTTAAAATGCTCGAGGAAACAGTTGAGGTAAGGAAGGCCTTAGGCACAATCAATTGTTTGCTTTTTCGATTAAACTTTAAAGTAATAAATTCACTTTTTAATTGAATCCCTTTTCTCTAACATCAATTACTCTTACCCTATTCAAGTTACAAGTTCTTTTATACACATATAACGCTCTACAATTCAAATTACATTCTTTTCCGGGCTGCCCAGACAGACAGACAGACTGCTTTTTCGGTAAAAATAAAAAAGTATTCACTGATCCACAATTACTTGCATATTCTTTAATTAAATATAGTAGTATCAAGTTCAACTAAATATATACTTAACCTAGAAAAATACTGTTTGCCTGTACGGGAATAGTAAATACATACTGTCATGTCAACACACATCAGGAGCATCCTTACACCGCGCCGTTACAGCTGAACTCTCACTAAAAGTTCGTAAAAAATATGCAAATAAAGATATCTTGTGCAGTTGAAAACAGGAATCCCTTGCACACCTCGCTCCGAGGAGGTGCACCCTGTCACACCCTTAATTCATGGTGAGTAACCAAACAGATATTATAGGAAGAGATGGCAGCGATGGTGGAGTGTTAAACACAGGAACTAGCCGCGCTGTAAGGGTGTGATTAGGTGCACTTCTTCGGAGGTGTGCCAGGTATTCCTGTGTCCAACTGTACATCGTAAAAAGGATGGCGTAAAATTTGTGAAATGGCCAAGATTGTAGCCAAGGCGAATGCACGATGCATTACATCATGAAACAGCCAGCTGGGGGAGGAGAAAGCCCCTCGAGGTATTATAAGAAGATATGTTTCCCTAACCAACTCAAGCCAGAAAATCATCCTTGACGAAGGATACCCCCAGCTACCGCAAACGATCCCCTTCGGAAGAATTTATGTCTGACCACGACCAACTGAGATTGACCATTATTCCTCCAAGGACCAGAGTCAATACCTCTGTACTGACCTTGGGTCTGACAAAAGGATATCTCACCACCTACGGAGAGGTTCCATCAACAATCACATCACCAACACCAATTGCATTCGACCTAGAAAGAATGCGTAATTCAAGGGTTCAAATGAACTGAAACTGCAGAAGACTCCACTAGTATAAAGTAGTTGATGCCTTCCATATACAGCAAAAAAATTCTCCCTCAACTCCAACATAGAATTCAAAATTTTCACCACAATACGCAACCTCAGAGTATCCATAACCTGAGAGGAAGGAGAAAGAATGCCCCTAAATATTCACCCGAACCTCAGCCTCACTAAATTACATTGCATTTAAAAGATGTCTGTAAATACGTTTGGATTAAAGAAAAACTCAACACCATTCTTTGGATTACCTTACGAATTTTGGTAACTTATTATACTATATATATATATATATATATATATATATATATATATATATATATATGTGTGTATATATATATATATATATGTATGTATGTATATATATATATGTATGTATATATTTATATATATACATATATATAATGCATATATATACTGTATATATATAATTACACAGACACACACACACACACACACACACACATATATATATATATATATATATATATATATACATATATATACATACATACATATATATATATACCCACACACACACATATATATATATATATATATATATATATATATATATATATATATATTATATATGATAAGTTACCAAAATTCGTAAGGTAATCTAAAGAATACATATATATATATATATATATATATATATATATATATATATATATATATATATATAATTTATATATATATATATATAATTTATATATATTCCGTATATATATATATATATATATATATATATATATATGTACATATATATATATATATATATATACATATATATATGCATATATATATATATATATATATATATGTGTGTGTGTGTGTGTGTGTGTGTGTGTGTTTGTGTGTGTGTACAACATACTCGCTATATTTGGATATTACATCATTTTCACGATAAACATCATCAATATGGAGGTGGTTTCCCACTACAATCATGATAGAAAAAAATGCATTTGATAAATAAATATTCGTATAGTTTCATTATTATTTTTTCTTAATTTTCCTTCTGAAACACGTAGTAAAACGGATCGGGTATGAAACGTAAACTCCCTCCAATTTCATTGATGGTGATAAAAACATTAGTGAAAGAAAAAAAAAAAGAAGCCGAATCTATCCCTTCGATAAGCATTTAAAAATAACACTCCTATCAAGAGTGACGTTATCTCACGATAGCTCCATTCATAAAAGAACGCGCCTTCTAAGTGATGTTTAAAAACACGTGGGTACAAGGTTGGATGGAGGTGATTACTACCTTATTCGTATCTGTTTCGTCATGATGGAAGTAAACAGCGAAATGCTCAGATAAAACGAATACAGGTTATGCAAGTGGTTGTTCATCACCTAGACATTTCCGGGGGTTACTTGAATGAGCCAGGACATAAGACATAAGTTAAACCGACTCTCTTGGCGTTTTGATATATTTTAGATATTTACAGGTCGGTCATGAAAGGCAGGTACAAGGGACAGTGACAATACCCTAGAGACTGGCCACATGACATATGATCAGTGCCCAATCTTCATCTCCATCAAGCTACGACCTGGGAGGGGCTGGCAATTGTTTCTGATGACTCAGCAGGTAGACCTATAGGCTCCCTCAAACCCCTCATCCTTAGCTCACAAAGATGGTGAGGTTGCAAGCACTACAAGAAACTATCGAGTAAGACTCGAACCCCAGTCCGGCAGATCGCGAGGCAGTGACGTTTCCAGTAGGCTATCACAGCCCTTAGCGATCTTAGCAACAAAAAGGATAATTAAAGTCATACAAAGTATCATTATTATCCTAATCACTGTTATCAATGTTCTTATTATTATCATCAAACTTCCCAATGAGCAAACATTCATGTAAAAAAAATCTTTGAAGCCATCAATTTTTTTACTATCAAATAAAAAGAACTCAAAAAGATGAAAGAAAATCCATGGCAACACCATGTGGAACCCCAGATCCTAAAATGATAATCAACAACAGCTCTTTTCCATTTAATGAAAAAAAAAACCACGAATGGGATCAAGTTCTTTACCAATTAACTAAAACGAGAATGGGAATAAGTGTTTTTGCCAATTAATCAAAATAGGAACGGGAAAAAAGTACTTTGCCAATTATATCTAAATGGTAATGGGATTACGTAGAGCTCCGTTGCCAAATATATCACAATTAGAATGGGATTATGTATTTTGCCAAATATATCAAAATGGGGATGGAATTAAGTACTTTGCCAATTACATCCAAATGGAAATGCTTTTAAATACTTTGCTAATTACATTAAAATGGGAATTCAATAAACTTATTTGCCAATTACAATAAAATGGGAATGCTATTAAATACTTTGCTAATTAAATCAAAATGGGAATGCAATTAACTTATTTGCTAATTACATCCAAATGGAAATGCTTTTAAATACTTTGCCAATTACATCAAAATGGGAATGCAATAAACTTATTTGCCAATTACGAGAAAATGGGAATGCTATTAAATACTTTGCTAATTAAATCAAAATGGGAATGCAATTAACTTATTTGCCAATTAGAACAAAATGCGAATGCTATTAAATACTTTGCCAATTACATCAAAATGGGAATGCACTTAACTTATTTGCCAATTTCAACAAACTGGGAATGCTATTTAATACTTTGCCAATTAAATCAAAATGGGAATGCAATGAACAGATTAGCCAATTACATCAAAATGGGAATGCTATTCAATACTTTACCAATTACATCAAAATGGTAATGCAATGAACTTATTAGCCAATTACATCAAAATGGGAATGCTATTCAATACTTTGCCAATTGCATCAAACTAGGAATGCTATTGAACACTTTGCCAAATTACATCGAAATGCCTGTACTTCCTTCATCGCCTTGTAATCTATTCATAACCATTTAGTTTCTTCTCACATCGTTCATGATATAATCTCTAATCATAACTAAATGGAATCTTACCAGCAATAAAGATAAAAATCCCTTAACAATTGCATATTTATCCTTTAACTTCTTTTTGTTGGAGTAAAATGATCAAGTCTGAACAATGATTTTCATCATCTAAGATATGAATCATGAGAATAGCAAAATTAATTCCTTAAATTCACATAAAAACAAATAAAAATTTTAGCAAAAAAACCTTGATATGACAATTTTATAGATATAAAGGAAAAAACTTAAATTAAACTATTGGAAGATGACCATACAGTTCCAAGTTCCTCAGGTAAGCAACAAGATTGATTGATTGATTGATTTAAAGTTTTCAGGCATCCTGACATCTAAGGTCA
>NC_090764.1:12288355-12293355 GCF_036898095.1 Palaemon carinicauda
GATGTTGTAAATGCCGAAAATCAGAATAAATGCACAATATTTTTCTCAATGAAATCATTATCTTAAAAAGCTATCTATGAGGATAATTGGTTATGCAATTGACATATCTAATTCACGCGTATCATATAAAAACACAAAATAAAGTCAAAATTAAATATCTTTTACTCGTATTGAGTTTATATTTTATTTCTTGGAATATTTCAAAATACATTTTTGAATAATAAGTGATGTTCAGAAGCAAGCCAAAAAAAAGAAAAAAAAAAGAAAAAAAACCGGAGAATGAAAATATTAATTTTCCCTATGGCTTTTCTTTGTACATAGGCTATGTATCTGTGTATGAGTTTGTTTGTGCATGTATGTGTGAGTGTGTGTAAACAAACACTTTCTAATACCAAGGTAAAATCTGACATTAGAATGTATTACTGAGGAGCAATCGTCACAATGACGTTAAAAAAAAAAAAAAAAAAAAAGCAGAATAAGATGTACAGCGGGATAAAGAAACATGTCTACCTTTTCTTTATTTTACTGATAGGTGATCTAATGGATTCATATCTTGTAAGAATATTAAAAATGAACTTATCTTCCTAAGATAAGGTACAACAGATAATTCTTTTTTATCAATATTTGAAAACCATCATCTCTACAAGAGCTTTAACGAGCTTACGTATCCTGATGGAGGAAAGACATTCATGTAGAGAACTCCTTGTTACTCTTTCTTATATAAAGGTTTTCGTTATCTCCAAAAATTGTCTTAGATATTACAATATTTCCAAATAGATTGATAAGTGATCTGTATTCTTTCCTTCATCATATATTAACTAGTCTTCTGACTGGCCAGACGGTACTACATTGGATCCATCTCTCTGGTTACGGTTCATTTTCCCTTTGCCTTTACACACACTGAATAGTCTGGCCTTTTCTTTATATATTCTCTTCTGTCCTCATACACCTGATAACACAGATTACCAAACAATTCTTCAGTCAAGGGGGTTACTGTACTGTAATTGTTCAGTGGCCACTTTCCTCTTGGCAAGGGTAAAAAAGACTTTAGCTAAGGTAAGCAGCTCTTCTAGGAGGACACTCCAAAATCAAACCAATGTTCTCTAGTGGGTAGTGCCATAGCCTTTGTATCATGATCTTCCATTGTCTTAGGTTAGAGTTTTCTTGCTTGAGGGTACACTCGAGCACACTATTCTATCTGGTTTCTCTTCCTCTTGTTTTGTTAAAGTTTTTATAGTTTATATAGGAGATATTTGAATGTTGTTACTCTTCTTCAAATATTTCCTTTTCCTTTTTTCCTTTCCTCACTGGGCTGTTTTCCCTGTTGGAACCCCTGGGCTTATAGCATCCTGCTTTTCCAACTAGGGTTGTAGCTTAACAAGTAGTAATAATAATAATAATACTAATAATAATAATAACAGCAGGTTTAATGATCAGGCAGTTAAGTTTATTTTTCAGGATATATAACACTAATTAGAACAAATGGGAAAAATCATAATCTCAGAAACTCCAATGACGTCAGTCAACGATAAAGAAAGATTAATATTCCATCAAATCTGTGGGTTCGATACATATCAAGAGACTCAGCAAAATCCGGTTTCATGGACAAGACAAGGTTATCATCACCAATTATGTGGTAAACGTTATTAATACTGCACATGATAATGATGTTAAAATGACTGCGATCGTTTCTATTTTGGTTTGAATACTTTTATGAAAATAGTTCATGGATTTCATCATTTAATTTTTTTATTATAAGACTGAATCAAATCCTTCTGTGGGAACTTTTATAATATATATATATATATATATATATATATATATATGTATATATATATATATATATATATATATATATATATATATATAGGGGTGTGTATGTATATATATACCGTATATATATATATATTTATATATAAAACAAATGATGATTACTTCGAACAAAAAATAAATTTCTTAAATTCTAAGTTTGTATCCTTACGTAGGATACTCTTCTCTTTACAAGAGTCCTTGAATGAGGAACTCTTGCCACGATTCCATGGCAGTTTATTCCAGATATAGGTTTCCAATATATATATATATATATATATATATATATAAATATATATATATATATATATATATAAATATATATATATATATATATATATATATATATATATATATATATATATATGGGTACCTTGACGTGGTGTAAGGATTTGTGTATCGTCATGATCAGCAAAGTTGTACTAGTCAAAGCCCCTATACTAGGTTGGTTTGTTGTGAGCGATCAGACTAAAAGTCTCCCAGGATCACCAATCCACAGGGGCTAGCATTGTGATGAAAATTGGCCAAAACCCAGGCAATCAGGGGATTATAAATGGTTGCATTTGTTGTATGTATATATATATATATATATATATATATATATATATATATATATATATATACACAAATATATATATATATATATATATATATATATATATATATATATACAAATATATATATACATATATATATATACACAAATATATATATATATATATATATATATATATAGATAGATAGATAGATAGATACAGATATATATATATATATATATATATATATATATATATATAGACAGATAGATAGATAGATAGATAGACAGATACAGATATATATACATATATATGTATATATATACACACATATACATATATATATATATATATATATATATATATATATATATATATATATATATATATAAATGTGTGTGAATAGCTCTGACTTTAGAGGTGGAAAACTCTTGAATCCAAATTCCCACAATGTATCAGCTACTCTAATTTCCTATTTCTACTGGAGACTAGCTTAAATTCACCGTTTATTTTTCCGTACAAATTCCAAATAGTCCAGGTATTTTAAGCATCCTCTATTTCATTCTCCCGATCCAGTATTAAAAAAAAAAAAAAAAAAAAAAAAAAAAAAAAAAAAAAAAAAAGCCTCTCTCGGTATGTATCATTGAACAAAATTATGCATCGAATGGGCTTCAAATTAAGAGATTTCCATAAGCAGTAGATGTGCTCTTAAAACTGAAGTACCTGAGCCAGTGATTGAGATATTGCCAGAATATGATGTACATTCTTCGGTAGAGATAACAGAGATAAAGGGTGATTACCCTTTCATAGATATATAAAGGAATGGGTCTAAGAACATTGAATCCTAAAAAGAATATACGAGATGATGTGTTGAATTATGATTAATATCAATGCTGATAAGGAGATAAGAATGCTTTCAAGTTCGCTATTCGTACAGGGAAATGTGGAACAAGGACGGTTTCGATTACAGACTTTCTGTATCATGTTCGGATCATGCTCTATTAATGTATAGCCAAAGGACTTTCGAGTTCTTTACTTGTAATGAGAAATATGGACCAATGACGGTTTCGATTACAGACTTTCTGTATCATGTTCGGATCATGCTCTATTAATGTATAGCCAAAGGACTTTCGAGTTCTTTACTTGTAATGAGAAATATGGACCAATGACGGTTTCGATTACAGACTTTCTGTATCATGTTCGGATCATGCTCTATTAATGTATAGCCAAAGGACTTTCGAGTTCTTTACTTGTAATGAGAAATGTGGACCAATGACGGTTTCGATTACAGACTTTCTGTATCATGTTCGGATCATGCTCTATTAATGTATAGCCAAAGGACTTTTGAGTTCTTTACTTGTAATGAGAAATATGGACCAATGACGGTTTCGATTACAGACTTTCTGTATCATGTTCGGATCATGCTCTATTAATGTATAGCCAAAGGACTTTTGAGTTCTTTACTTGTAATGAGAAATATGGACCAATGACGGTTTCGATTACAGACTTTCTGTATCATGTTCGGATCATGCTCTATTAATGTATAGCCAAAGGACTTTCGAGTTCTTTACTTGTAATGAGAAATATGGACCAATGACGGTTTCGATTACAGACTTTCTGTATCATGTTCGGATCATGCTCTATTAATGTATAGCCAAAGGACTTTTGAGTTCTTTACTTGTAATGAGAAATGTGGACCAATGACGGTTTCGATTACAGACTTTCTGTTATCATGTTCGGATCATGCTCTATTAATGTATAGCCAAAGGACTTTCAAGTTCTTTACTTGTAATGGGAAATGTGGACCAATGACGGATTCGATTACAGACTTTCTGTTATCATGTCAGGAACTTGTTCAGGATTGGTCTTATCATTAAGGTAAAGTCGAAGCTCCTACATGGTAATGATAAAGACATGAGAGCTACAAGAACGTTTATGTTGGATCCTGATAAATGCGTAATTGATGAACGAGCTGAAAGTTGGTTGGCCAAAACACCAGCCACCCGATGAGATACTACTGCTAGAGAGTTATTGGGTCCTTTGACCGGCCAGAAAGTACTACATTGGATCTTTCTAGGACTACAGTTCATTTGTCCTTTACCTACACAAACTATATAATTTGGCCTATTCTTTACACGTTCTCCTCTATCTTCATACACCTGAGAATACTTAGATAACCGAAACATTATTTTTTTTACTCAAGGGGTTAACAACTGCACTGTAATTGTTCACTGGCTACTTTCCTTTTGGTAAGAGTAGAAGAGACTCTTTAGCTATGGTAAGTAGCTCTTCTAGAATGACACATCAAAATCAAACCATTGTTCTTTAAGCTTGTTTAGTGCCATAGTCTCTGTACCATGGTCCTCCACTGTCTTGGGTTAGAGTTCTTCTGCTTGAGGGTACACTCGGGCACGCTATTCTATCTGTTTCCTTATTCCCTTTCCATAATGGGCTATTTTCCCTGTTGGAGCCATTTATCTTATAACATCCTGCTTTTCTAACTAGGGTTGAAGCTTAGCTGCTAATAATAATAATAATAATAATAATAATAATAATAATAATAATAATAATAATAATAATAAAAAGATAATCATTTTCATCATCTACGCGAAGATCAAGAGGGAGTCAGAGAATTAGATGGTGAGATAAGGTGAA
>NC_090764.1:12298355-12318355 GCF_036898095.1 Palaemon carinicauda
TATGCATATACTGTATACTGTATGGATACAATTATTTTGCACACACATAAACACACGCACAGATATATATATATATATATATATATATATATATATATATAAATATATACAGTATATATATATATATATATATATATATATATATAGCTATGTGTATATATATATGTATATGTATATGTATATATATATATATATATATATATATATATATATATATACTGTATATATGTATTTATATATGTATACACATATATATATATATATATATATATATATATATATATATTTATATATATATATATATATATATATATATATATATATATATAATAGGTAGAGTCTGAGAGAGATTTTGCAATTCTAAGAACAAAATTAATACTTATGGAAGCCGGCTGAACCCTTTCCTTAGAGGAAAATTTAATTGTTCTTCCCTTCATCTCTATGGAAG
Source organism: Palaemon carinicauda (assembly GCF_036898095.1). Lineage (NCBI taxonomy): Eukaryota > Metazoa > Arthropoda > Malacostraca > Decapoda > Palaemonidae > Palaemon > Palaemon carinicauda. The sequence goes on from NC_090764.1 coordinate 12,298,804, forward strand.
TGAAAGTTTTCCATGATTTACTAAATTATAGAAACCTTACATAAACTGTAAAACAACCAATTTTATATTTAGAAAGTATTTTTCTATTTCTGGATTGATTACTTTTAATTGATACACATCGTAAATGAGATAAACAGTTTATTCTCCTTAATATGTTTGTAAATAAATAATGATGCTATGAATTAAGAACAATAAATTATGAATGCATTAATCTATATAGAATAAATAAGACGTTCATTTACAATAAATAATAATATATAATGTTAAAATAAATAACAGTAAGAACTTAGTTCATTACAGCAGAACATGACAGATTAGGCTTTGATATATATCATTATTTTTTCATAATATGTACCACCTTTAGATTTAATAAATTACTTTAAATAAATATTGACAATAAATAGAATAAGTTAAATACAACATGAAATGTTGCTAATTATCTTGACTTTAAAAGTAACTATTTCTTATAAATAACGAACTTAATTTACAATCCCTTATTTACAATTCTAATTGCTACGGATTGCATGTAGTATAAAGACATTGTCGCACTAAAGTTAAGTAAATTGAATACAGATTTGTTCACAAAGTCTGAGATTCTTAATCGCAAGAAGTTTCCCTCAAAAGCCAATTCAACGGACAGCAATACGACTGGAGGAGAGGACGACGCCATTCCTCTTGACGCTGCAGGAGTAGTCTCCAGACAACCTGCTGGTGAAGTCCTGGAAGACCAGGTAGGAGTGGGGCACGTGACTGCCTCTGCCAAGTGTGTAGACGTGGGCATCCTGACGCCAGGTGGGCACTGCGTTCCCTAAGGCGTTGTGCCATTCGATCGTGTAGTGGTGGAGGAAGTCTTGTGTCTCTGGCAGCTGTATCCTGCAGTAGACGAAGGCGTTGTCCATGAAACCAATGTCTGCTGACGTTCCATTGACGATGACGACTGAAGGTGATACTGGTGAAGTTCCCTCTCGCACAGGTGAAGCAGATGCCAGAGTTGACAAGGACGCTAAAATGGTTGCAAAGACGAACATTGCGTTTATTGTAGTAGATGTTGCAGCTCTTTGAACCATCGTGAATAGTTGCAAATGTTCTGAATGTGGAGAAAGTGAAGAACAGTTTCTGTTGCCGAACTCCTTCAGATGTTACCAGAATGAGACCTAAAGCTTGTGTGGTAGCTTTGTGATAGCCTAGGTCCCTTTTATAGCTACTTTCACGGTCGGGGACAAGGATACGATAGATAAAGCCAGCAAATCTTTTCACCGAACTGAGAATACTGTTGGGTTCAGTTGCGTCTTATCAGACGTGGAGTTCCTCGATTTTGCATCCGGTCAATGAAATGTTAGTATGACGAAATCACGTAATTTACAATTCTTACTTTAACATCGTTAAAAGCATTTCTGTTGAATAATTTTTTCGCAATGATGTTTGTTATTATGAGCACTGTTATTGTTCTTTGAGTTCAGCTTAGCTTAAGCTGCAACTGCAAAAAAATTATGTGAAACACAACAAATAGATTTACAAGAAATTTAGTTATTATTATTATTATTATTATTATTATTATTATTATTATTATTATTATTATTACTAGCTAAGCTACAACCCTAGTTGGAAAAGCGAGATGCTATAAGCCCAAGGGCTCCTACAGGGAAAAAATAGCCCAGTCAGGAAAGGAAATAAGGAAATAAATAAACGATATAAGTTATAAACAATTAACATAAAATGTTTTAAAAACAATAACAACATTAAAACAGATATTTCATATATAAACTATGAAAAGACTTAAGCAAGCCTGTTCAACAGAAAAACTTTTGCTCCATCTTTGAACTTTTGAAGTTCTACTACTTCAACTACCCGATTAGGAAGATCATTCCACAACTTGGTCATAGCTGGAATAAAACTTCTTGAATACTGTGTAGTAATGAACCTCATGATGGAGAAGGCCTGGCTATTAGAATTAACTGCCTGCCTAGTATTACGAACAGGATAGAATTGTCCAGGGAGATCTGAATGTAAAGGATGGTCAGAGTTATGAAAAATTTTATGCAACATGCATAATGAACTAATTGAACGACGGTGCCAAAGATTAATATCTAGATTAGGAATAAGAAATTTAATAGACCGTAAGTTTCTGTCCAACAAATTAAGATGAGAATCAGCAGCTGAAGACCCGACAGGAGAACAATACTCAAAACAAGGTACAATGAAAGAATTAAAACACTTCTTCAAAATAGATTGATCACCGAAAATCTTGAAAGACTTTCTCAATAAGCCAACTTTTTGTGGAATTGAAGAAGACCTAATGTGTTTCTCAAAAGTAAATTTGCTGTCAAGAATCACACCTAAAATTTTAAGTCATACAAATTTAAAGAAACATTATCAATACTGAGATCCGGATGTTGAGGAGCCACCGTCCTTGACCTACTTACAATCATACTTTGAGTTTTGTTAGGATTCAACTTCATACCCCATATTTTGCACCATGCACAAATTTTAGCTAGATCTCTATCAAGGGATTCACCAAACCCAGATCTACATTCAGGGGATGGAATTGATGCAAAGAGAATAGCATCATCTGCATATGCAACACGCTTGTTTTCTAGGCTAAACCACATGTCAGGTGTATATAGTATGAAAAATAATGGGCCAAGAACACTACCCTGTGGAACACCAGATATCACATTCCAATACTCACTATGGTGCCCATCAACAACAACTCTTTGAAATCTGTTTCTTAAAAAATCAATAATTATGCTAAGAAACGAAACACCCACTCCCAACTGTTTGAGTCTGAAAACAAGGGCTTCATGATTAACACGGTCAAAGGCAGCACTAAAGTCAAGGCCAATCATACGAGCTTCCTGACCATAATCAAAGGATTTCAGTACAGCATTGGATATATATATATATATATATATATATATATATATATATATATATATATATATATATATAAATACATATATGTATATGTATATGTATATATATACATATATATATATATATATATATATAATATATATATATTTATTTATGCATATATTTATACACACATGTATATATAAATATATCTATTGTATATAAATATTGAACACTGGTAGGTAACCATGTCTAAATTTTCTGGTGCTATTACCAGGAAAGATTTTACAGTATTTTGGGCTTCGTATACCTTCACACAAGGCTAATTAACAGCATATTGAACCGCACAGCCCCTGGTACTCATACCCTGCAAGGCCTCTCACAATTCTTGGATATTTAGGTCCTTTATATCTTATAGTTTTACTACCCCACCTATCCGGCCCTTTTTCAGCTCTGCCTCTCCTCCCTCCTCACATCTCAATTAAATAATCTTTCCACTCCCAAACTTTCCTCCATTCTTTCCACATGGGCAAACCATCTCAAAACATTTGGATTCAACCTTCCCCCACATTTCTACCTACCTCGAAATTTCTCAATGTATTCATTCCTCCTGTACTGTTCTATTCTAACGATAATTCACCTCTTCAGTTTCAATCTTTCTTTTTTATTTAAGCTAAAGTTACAGGATAAGCTATCCGATTTCTATGGTGGCTCAATTAAAGAACCAAAAAATAGTCACAATCACATTCATCCTCTAAGTGCTCTCAAAAAAACAAAATTCTCCAGTGAGAAAACTCACTCCCCATCAGCTGAGTTAGACATCATACCCTTGCCATAAGGGTACCAGCAGTGTGCCAGCTTTTCCCTTTATAAGGTCTTCTCAGTTTCTTAATTACTCAGGCAGCTATAATCTAGTTTCTCTTCTCAAACTTAAGTAATAAACATACCTAAGGCCGTTATTATTACTCCTAAGGCCACAACTCATGCAATTCCTAAGATCACTACTCCTCTTCCCTAAGACCACTACTCTTGCTATTTCTAAGACCCCTACTACTCCACAGAGCTTTGTGCTGGCCTATGTGGTAACGTCCCTGACTAGTGATCACCATATATATATATATATATATATATATATATATATATATATATATATGTATATATATATGTGCGCACACACACACACACACATATATATATATATATATATATATATATATATATATATATATATATATATGTATGTGTGTGCAGGCACATATATACATATACACTATATATATACATATATATATATATATATATATATATATATATATATATATATACAGATACATATATATACACACACACATATATATATATATATATATATATATATATAAATGAGGTCAGAGAGAGATTTTAAAATTCCATGAGAAAAATTATTACTTTTGGAAGTCGGCTGAACAATTTCCTTGAAGGCTAATTTAATTGTTCTTCTCTTTATCTCAACAGAAGTGAAAAATTTCCATGATTTATGAGGTTATAAAAATCTTACATAAACTGTAAAACATCCAATTTTATATTTAGAAAGTATTTTTCTATTTCTGGATTGATGACTTTTAATTGATACACATCGTAAATGAGATGAGTTTTATTCTCCTTAATATATTTGTAAATAAATAATGTTATGAATTAAGAACAATAAATTATGAACGCATTAATCTATATAGAATAAATAAGTTCATTTACAATAAATAATAATATATAATGTTAAAATTAATAACAGTAAGAACTTAGTTCCTTATAGCAGAACATGACAGATCAGGCTTTGATATATATCATTATTTTTTCATAACATGTAACAGCTTTAAATTTAATAAATTACTTTAAATAAATATTGATAATAAATAGAATAAGTTAAATACAACATGAAATGTTACAAATTATCTTGACCTTAGAAGCAACTATTTCATATAAATAACGAACTTAATTTCCAATCCCTTATTTACAATTCTAATTGCTACGGATTGCATGTAGTATAAAGACATTGTCGCAGTAAAGTTTAGTAAATTAAATACAGATTTGTTCACAAAGTCTGAGATTCTTAATCACAAGAAGTTTCAACCAAAAGCCAATTCATCGGACAGCAATACGACTGGAGGAGAGGACGGCGCCATTCCTCCTGACACTGCAGGAGTAGTCCCCAGACAACCTGCTGGTGAAGTCCTGGAAGACCAGGTAGGAGTGGGGCACGTGACTGCCCCTGCCAAGTGTGTAGACGTGGGCATCCTGACGCCAGGTGGGCACTGCGTTCCCTAAGGCGTTGTGCCATTCGATCGTGTAGTGGTGGAGGAAGTCTTGTGTCTCTGGCAGCTGTATTCTGCAGTAGACGAAGGCGTTGTCCATGAAACCAATGTCTGTTGACGTTCCATTGACGATGACGACTGAAGGTGATGCTGGGGAAGTTCCATCTCGCACAGGTGAAGCTGATGTCAGAGTTGTCAAGGATGCTAAAATGGCAGCAAAGACGAACATTGCGTTTATTGCAGTAGATGTTGCAGCTCTTTGAACCATCGTGAATAGTTGCAAATGTTCTGAATGTGGAGAAAGTGAAGAACAGTTTCTGTTGCCGAACTCCTTCAGATGTTACCAGAATGAGACCTAAAGCTTGTGTGGTAGCTTTGTGATAGCCTAGGTCCCTTTTATAGCTACCTTCATGGTCGGGGACAAGGATACGATTGATAAAGCCAGTAAATCTTTTCACCGAACTGAGAATACTGTCGGGTTCAGTTGCGTCTTATCAGACGTGGAGTTCCTCGATGTAGCGTAAGGTCAATGAAATGTTATTATGACGAAATCACGTAATTCACAATTCTTACTTTCACATCGTTAAAAGCATTTCTGTTGAATAATTTTTTCGCAATGATGTTTGTTATTATGAGCACTGTTATTGTTCTTTGAGTTCAGCTTAGCTTAAGCTGCAACTGCAAAAAAATTATGTGAAACACAACAAATAGATTTACAAGAAATTTAGTTATTATTATTATTATCATTATTATTATTATTATTATTATTATTATTATTATTATTATTATTATTACTAGCCAAACTACAACCCTAGTTGGAAAAGCAAGATGCTATGAGCCCAAGGGCTCCAACAGGGAAAAAATAGCCCAGTGAGGAAAGTAAATTAGGAAATAAATAAACGATATAAGTTATAAACAATCAACATAAAATATTTTAAAAACAATAACAACATTAAAACAGATATTTCCTATATAAATTATGAAAAGACTTATGCTAGCCTGTTCAACATAAAAACATTTGCTGCAACTTTGACTTTTGAAGTTCTACTGATTCAACTACCCGATTAGGAAGATCATTCCACATCTTGGTCATAGCTGGAATAAAACTTCTTGAATACTGTGTAGTAATGAACCTCATGGTGGAAAAGGCCTGGCTATTAGAATTAACTGCCTGCCTAGTATTACGAACAAGATAGAATTATCCAGGGAGATCTGAATGTAAAGGATGGTCAGAGTTATGAAAAATTTTATGCAAAATGCATAATGAACTAATTGAACGACGGTGCCAAGGATTAATATCTAGATCAGGAATAAGAAATTTAATAGACCGTAAGTTTCTGTCCAACAAATTAAGATGAGAATCAGCAGCTGAAGACCTGACAGGAGAAGAATACTAAAACAAGGTAGAATGAAAGAATTAAAACACTTCTTCAAAATAGATTGATCACCGAAAATCTTGAAAGACTTTCTCAATAAGCCAACTTTTTGTGCAATTGAAGAAGACCTAATATGTTCTCAAAAGTAAATTTGCTGTCGAGAATCACACCTAAAATTTTAAGAGTCATACAAATTTAAAGAAACATTATCAATACTGAGATCCGGATGTTGAAGAGCCACTGTCCTTGACCTACTTACAATCATACTTTGAGTTTTATTAGGATTCAACTTCATACCCCATAATTTGCACCATGCACTAATTTTAGCTAGGTCTCTATTAAGGGATTCACCAAACCCAGATCTACATTCAAGGGAGGGAATTGGTGCAAAGAGAGTAGCATCATCTGCATATGCAACAAGCTTGTTTTCTAGGCTAAACCACATGTCAGGTGTATATAGTATGAAAAGTAATGGGCCAAGAACACTACCCTGTGGAACACCAGATATCACATTCCAATATTCACTATGGTTCCCATCAACAACAACTCTTTGAGATCTATTTCTTAAAAAATCAATAATTATGCTAAGAAACGAAACACCCACTCCCAACTGTTTTTCAGACAAGGGCCTCATGATTAACACGGTCAAAGGCAGCACTAAAATCAAAGCCAATCATACGAGCTTCCTGACCATAATCAAGGGATTTCTGTACAGCATTGGAGATATTTATAAATATATATATATATATATATATATATATATATATATATATATATATATATATATATATATGTATATGTATACATAAATCATATATATATATATATATATATATATATATATATATATATACATATATATATTTATATATGCATATATTTATACACACATGTATATATAAATATATCTATTGTATATGAATATTGGACACTGGTAGGTAACCATGTCTAAATTTTCTGGTGCTATTGCCAGGAAAGATTTTACAGTATTTTGGGCTTCGTATACCTTCACACAAGGCTAATTAACAGCATATTGAACCGCACAGCCCCTGGTACTCATACCCTGCAAGGCCTCTCACAATTCTTGGATATTTAGGTCCTTTATATCTTATAGTTTTACTACCCCACCTATCCAGCCCTTTTTCAGCTCTGCCTCTCCTCCCTCCTCACATCTCAATTAAATAATCTTTCCACTCCCAAACTTTCCTCCATTCTTTCCACATGGGCGAACCATCTCAAAACATTTGGATTCAACCTTCCCCCACATTTCTACCTACCTCGAAATTTCTCAATGTATTCATTCCTCTTGTACTGTTCTATTCTAACGATAATTCACCTCTTCAGTTTCAATCTTTCTTTTTTATTTAAGCTAAAGTTACAGGATAAGCTATCCGATTTCTATGGTGGCTCAATTAAAGAACCAAAAAATAGTCACAATCACATTCATCCTCTAAGTGCTCTCAAAAAACAAAATTCTCCAGTGAGAAAACTCACTCCCCATCAGCTGAGTTAGACATCATACCCTTGCCATAAGGCTACCAGCAGTGTGCCAGCTTTTCCCTTTATAAGGTCTTCTCAGTTTCTTAATTACTCAGGCAGCTAAATTCTAGTTTCTCTTCTCAAACTTAAGTAATAAACATACCTAAGGCCGTTATTATTACTCCTAAGGCCACAACTCATGCAATTCCTAAGATCACTACTCCTCTTTCCTAAGACCACTACTCTTGCTATTTCTAAGACCCCTACTACTCCACAGAGCTTTGTGCTGGCCTATGTGGTAACGTCCCTGACTAGTGATCACCATATATATATATATATATATATATATATATATATATATATATATATATATATATATATATATATATGTGCGCACACACACACACACACACACATATATATATATATATATATATATGTATGTGTGTGTGCAGGCACATATATACATATACACTATATATATACATATATATATATATATATACAGATACATATATATATACACACACACACACACACATATATATATATATATATATATATATATATATAAATGAGGTCAGAGAGAGATTTTAAAATTCCATGAGAAAAATTATTACTTTTGGAAGTCGGCTGAACAATTTCCTTGAAGGCTAATTTAATTGTTCTTCTCTTTATCTCAACAGAAGTGAAAAATTTCCATGATTTATGAGGTTATAAAAATCTTACATAAACTGTAAAACATCCAATTTTATATTTAGAAAGTATTTTTCTATTTCTGGATTGATGACTTTTAATTGATACACATCGTAAATGAGATGAGTTTTATTCTCCTTAATATATTTGTAAATAAATAATGTTATGAATTAAGAACAATAAATTATGAACGCATTAATCTATATAGAATAAATAAGTTCATTTACAATAAATAATAATATATAATGTTAAAATTAATAACAGTAAGAACTTAGTTCCTTATAGCAGAACATGACAGATCAGGCTTTGATATATATCATTATTTTTTCATAACATGTAACAGCTTTAAATCAAATAAATTACTTTAAATAAATAGTGACAATAAATAGAATAAGTTAAATACAACATGAAATGTTACAAATTATCTTGACCTTAGAAGCAACCATTTCATATAAATAACGAACTTAATTTCCAATCCCTTATTTACAATTCTAATTGCTACGGATTGCATGTAGTATAAAGACATTGTCGCACTAAAGTTTAGTAAATTAAATACAGATTTGTTCACAAAGTCTGAGATTCTTAATCACAAGAAGTTTCCCTCAAAAGCCAATTCATCGGACAGCAATACGACTGGAGGAGAGGACGACGCCATTCCTCTTGACCCTGCAGGAGTAGTCCCCAGACACACTGCTGGTGAAGTCCTGGAAGACCAAGTAAGAGTGGGGTACGTGACTGCCCCTGCCAAGTGTGTAGACGTGGGCATCCTGACGCCAGGTGGGCACTGCGTTCCCTAAGGCGTTGTGCCATTCGATCGTGTAGTGGTGGAGGAAGTCTTGTGTCTCTGGCAGCTGTATCCTGCAGTAGACGAAGGCGTTGTCCATGAAACCAATGTCTGCTGACGTTCCATTGACGATGACGACTGAAGGTGATGCTGGAGGAGTTCCCTCTCGCACAGGTGAAGCAGATGTCAGAGTTGGCAAGGACGCTAAAATGGCAGCGAAGATGAACATTGCGTTTATTGTAGTAGATGTTGCACCTCGTTGAACCATCGTGAATAGTTGCAAATGTTCTGAATGTGGAGAAAGTGAAGAACAGTTTCTATTGCCGAACTCCTTCCGATGTTACCAGGATGAGACCTAAAGCTTGTGTGGTAGTTCTGTGATAGCCTAGGTCCCTTTTATAGCTACTTTCACGGTCGGGGACAAGGATACGATTGATAAAGCCAGTAAATCTTTTCACCGAACTGAGAATACTGTCGGGTTCAGTTGCGTCTTATCAGACGTGGAGTTCCTCGATGTAGCGTAAGGTCAATGAAATGTTATTATGACGAAATCACCTAATTTACAATTCTTACTTTCACATCGTTAAAAGCATTTCTGTTGAATAATTTTTTCGCAATGATGTTTGTTATTATGAGCACTATTATTGTTCTTTGAGTTCAGCTTAGCTTAAGCTGCAACTGCAAGTAAATTATGTGAAACATAACTAATAGATTTACAAGAAATTTAGTTATTATTATTATTATCATTATTATTATTACTAGCTAAGCTACAACCCTAGTTGGAAAACAAGATACTATAAGCCCAAGGGCTCCAACAGAAAAAAAATAGCCCAGTGAGGAAAGGAAATAAGGAAATAAATAAACGATATAAGTTATAAACAATTAGCATAAAAAATTTTAAAAACAATAACATTAAAACATATATTTCATATATAAACTATGAAAAGACTTATGCAAGCCTGTTCAACAGAAAAACATTTGCTGCAACTTTGAACTTTTGAAGTTTTACTGATTCAACTACCCGATTAGGAAGATCATTCCACAACTTAGTCACAACTGGAATAAAACTTCTAGAATACTGTGTAGTAATGAACATCATGATGGAGACGGCCTGGCTATTAGAATTAACTGCCTGCCTAGTATTACGAACAGGATAGAATTGTCCAGGGAGATCTGAATGTAAAGGATGGTCAGAGTTATGAAAAATTTTATGCAACATGCACAATGAACTAATTGAACAATGGTGCCAAAGATTAATATCTAGATTAGGAATAAGAAACTTAATAGACCGTAAGTTTTTGTCCAAAAATTAAGATGAGAATTAGCAGCTGAAGACCACACAGGAGAACAATACCCAAAACAAGGTAGAATGAAAGAATTAAAACACTTCTTCAGAATAGATTGACAACCGAAAATCTTGAAAAACTTTCTCAATAAGCCGAGTTTTTGTGCAATTAAAGAAGACACAGACCTAATGTGTTTCTCAAAAGTAAATTTACTGTCGAGAATCACACCTAAAATTTTAAAAGAGGCATACAAATTTAAAGAAACATTATCAATACTGAGATCCGGATGTTGAGGAGTCACCGTCCTTGACCTACTTAAAATTATACTTTGAGTTTTGTTAGGATTCAACTTCATACCCCATATTTTGCACCATGCACAAATATTAGCTATATTTCTATTAAGGGATTCACCAACCCCAGATCTACATTCAGGGGATGGAATTGATGCAAAAGAACACTACCCTGTGGAACAACAGATATCACATTCCTATACTCACTATGGTGCCCATCAACAACAACTCTTTGAGATCTAACTCTTAAAAAATCAATAATTATGCTAAGAAACGACCCACCCACTCCCAACTGTTTGAGTCTGAAAACAAGGGCCTCATGATTAACACGGTCGAAGGCAGCACTAAAATCAAGGCCAATCATACGAGCTTCCTGACCATAATCAAGGGATTTCTGTAGAGCATTGGAGATATATATATATATATATATATATATATATATATATATATATATATATATATATATGTATGTATGTATATGTATATATATATTATATATATACATATGTATATGTATATTATATATATATATATATATATATATATATATATATATATATATACTTATATATGCATATACAGTATATACACACATGTATATATAAATATATCTATTGTATATAAATATTGGACGCAGGTAGGTAACCATGTCTAAATTTTCTGGAGCTATAGCCAGGAGAGTTTTTACAGTATTTTTAGCTTCGTATACCTTCACACAAGGCTAATTAACAGCACATTGAACCGCACAGCCCCCGGTACTCATACCATGCAGGGCCTCTCACAATTCTTGGATATTTAGGTCCTTTATATCTTATAGTTTTTCTACTCCACTTATCCGGCCCTTTTTCAGCTCGGTCTCTCCTCCCTCCTCACATCTCAATTAAATAATCTTTCCACTCCCAAACTTTCCTCCATTCTTTCCACATGGGCGAACCATCTCAAAACATTTGGATTCAACCTTCCCCCACATTTCTACCTACCTCGAAATTTCTCAATGTATTCATTCCTCTTGTACTGTTCTATTCTAACGATAATTCACCTCTTCAGTTTCAATCTTTCTTTTTTATTTAAGCTAAAGTTACAGGATAAGCTATCCGATTTCTATGGTGGCTCAATTAAAGAACCAAAAAATAGTCACAATCACATTCATCCTCTAAGTGCTCTCAAAAAACAAAATTCTCCAGTGAGAAAACTCACTCCCCATCAGCTGAGTTAGACATCATACCCTTGCCATAAGGCTACCAGCAGTGTGCCAGCTTTTCCCTTTATAAGGTCTTCTCAGTTTCTTAATTACTCAGGCAGCTATAATCTAGTTTCTCTTCTCAAACTTAAGTAATAAACATACCTAAGGCCGTTATTATTACTCCTAAGGCCACAACTCATGCAATTCCTAAGATCACTACTCCTCTTTCCTAAGACCACTACTCTTGCTATTTCTAAGACCCCTACTACTCCACAGAGCTTTGTGCTGGCCTATGTGGTAACGTCCCTGACTAGTGATCACCATATATATATATATATATATATATATATATATATATATATATATATATATGTGCGCACACACACACACACACACACACATATATATATATATATATATATATATATATATATATATATATATATATGTGTGTGTATGTGTGTGTGCAGGCACATATATACATATACACTATATATATACATATATATATATACATATATATATATATATATATATATATATATATATATATATATATATATATATACAGATACATATATATACATATATATATATATATATATATATATATATATATATATATATATATATAAATGAGGTCAGAGAGAGATTTTAAAATTCCATGAGAAAAATTATTACTTTTGGAAGTCGGCTGAACAATTTCCTTGAAGGCTAATTTAATTGTTCTTCTCTTTATCTCAACAGAAGTGAAAAATTTCCATGATTTATGAGGTTATAAAAATCTTACATAAACTGTAAAACATCCAATTTTATATTTAGAAAGTATTTTTCTATTTCTGGATTGATGACTTTTAATTGATACACATCGTAAATGAGATGAGTTTTATTCTCCTTAATATATTTGTAAATAAATAATGTTATGAATTAAGAACAATAAATTATGAACGCATTAATCTATATAGAATAAATAAGTTCATTTACAATAAATAATAATATATAATGTTAAAATTAATAACAGTAAGAACTTAGTTCCTTATAGCAGAACATGACAGATCAGGCTTTGATATATATCATTATTTTTTCATAACATGTAACAGCTTTAAATCAAATAAATTACTTTAAATAAATAGTGACAATAAATAGAATAAGTTAAATACAACATGAAATGTTACAAATTATCTTGACCTTAGAAGCAACTATTTCATATAAATAACGAACTTAATTTCCAATCCCTTATTTACAATTCTAATTGCTACGGATTGCATGTAGTATAAAGACATTGTCGCAGTAAAGTTTAGTAAATTAAATACAGATTTGTTCACAAAGTCTGAGATTCTTAATCACAAGAAGTTTCAACCAAAAGCCAATTCATCGGACAGCAATACGACTGGAGGAGAGGACGGCGCCATTCCTCCTGACACTGCAGGAGTAGTCCCCAGACAACCTGCTGGTGAAGTCCTGGAAGACAAGGTAGGAGTGGGGCACGTGACTGCCCCTCCCAAGTGTGTAGACGTGGGCATCCTGACGCCAGGTGGGCACTGCGTTCCCTAAGGCGTTGTGCCATTCGATCGTGTAGTGGTGGAGGAAGTCTTGTGTCTCTGGCAGCTGTATCCTGCAGTAGACGAAGGCGTTGTCCATGAAACCAATGTCTGCTGACGTTCCATTGACGATGACGACTGAAGGTGATGCTGGGGAAGTTCCATCTCGCACAGGTGAAGCTGATGTTAGAGTTGTCAAGGATGCTAAAATGGCAGCAAAGACGAACATTGCGTTTATTGCAGTAGATGTTGCAGCTCTTTGAACCATCGTGAATAGTTGCAAATGTTCTGAATGTGGAGAAAGTGAAGAACAGTTTCTGTAGCCGAACTTCTTCAGATGTTACCAGAATGAGACCTAAAGCTTGTGTGGTAGCTTTGTGATAGCCTAGGTCCCTTTTATAGCTACTTTCATGGTCGGGGACAAGGATACGATTGATAAAGCCAGTAAATCTTTTCACCGAACTGAGAATACTGTCGGGTTCAGTTGCGTCTTATCAGACGTGGAGTTCCTCGATGCAGCGTCCGGTCAATGAAACGTTCGTATGACGAAATCACCTAGTTTACAATTCTTGCTTTCACATCGTTAAAAGCATTTCTGTTGAATATTTTTTCTGCAATGATGTTTTTCTTTTTATGAGCACTATTATTGTTCTTTGAGTTCAGCTTAGCTTGAGCTGCAACTGCAAGGAAATTATGTGAAACATAACTAATAGGTTTAAAAGAAATTAGTTTAACATAATAGTATTCTGGGGGTACATGAATTGACTTGGCTTAGATCAAAGATCTGTATTCACTATACATTATTTATTTTCGGAATTCCTCCCGACAAGGAGGATTTGCCTCAATTTTGGTTCTTCGTTTGGAAATTGTTGGAATTGATTATCTCTATCTTCCTTTCTTTCTTTTTTTTTTTTTTTTTTTTTTTGCAAGGTTCATTTCGCTCCAGGATTCTTAACCATTTTTCTTACCGACTTTTTTTATTTGTTGTTAATGATGGGTATCTTATTAAAACTATATGTTCCACCTATTTACACACAAAAAAGTACAAGACGTAGAATATTTTACTGAATATACTATTCGCATTCTATAGTCCATTTCTTTTAGCGATGCATATTTGCACCGACTCGCAGCGGTGCCCTTTTAGCTCGGAGAAGTTTTCGGACCGCTGATTGGTTGGACAAGATCATTCTAACCAATCAGCGATCAGGAAACTTTTCCGAGCTAAAAGGGCACCGCCACGAGTCGGTGCAAATATGCATCGCTAAAAGAAATGGACTATAGTATTCAAGTAGAAGCAGATTCTTTGGTTAACAATAGTATTCGCAATCTAGTATTCCTGAAGCAATATAAATTATGCAGATTATAGAGTTTTTGAATAAGTATGATGATTACTCGAAGGGAGTTTGTAACCAAAGGTTTCCTTTGCAATTTAATCACAAACCTTTTTACTATTTTCTACAGTGCAAAACTAAATAATAAAAACATATAAAAGGAGCGACGCTTCCTGAGCTTAAGAGCTCTACTTGAATAACTGAACATAATCCAAGTAATCTTGCTTCAAACCTTTCAAAATACTTTCATGATCTTCAAGCAACATGCAGTAATCATAATTCTTCTCTTTCCTTTCCCAACTTGACTTTGGCTATTACAGGTAATATTAAAAATCCATTTTTTTTTTCTATTTCTTGAACAAGCAAAAACAAATCGTCACATCTAATGACATAACCGTTCACGTCCTGTGGTGGCCTATGTGGTAAGGTCCCTGACTGGTGATTGCCAGAGTGGGGTTCCAGTCCCGCTCAAAATCGTTAGTTCTTTTGGTCGCTGCAACCTCGCCAGCCTTGTAAGTTAAGGATGGGGGGTTTGGGGGAACCTATAAGTCTATCTGCTGAGTCATCAGCAGCCATTGACCCTCCTTAGTCCTAGCTTGGGTGCAGAGAAGTTTTGGGCCCTGATTATACGCACATATGGTCAGTCGCTAGGGCTTTGTCCTGCTTGATAGGGCAATGTCACTGTCCCTTGCCTATGCCATTCATGAGCGGCCTTTAGAGCTTTAAACCACATTAAAGGTCTATGATCCGAAAACAATTACTTTCACTTTCCAATCAATTTTCTCATTGGTCATTAATTTCGACCCATAATAATTAACGCACGCTTTCTCTTAAACGCTTATCATTTCGCAAGGAGATAAAACGTGCGTTATCTCCGCTGATAACAAACAAGGACTCGAGAACATCGTAATCACTCAGTGACGACACACGTACTTGAACTGCAATAGCATAACAGTCGATTGCATCCTAGCGCAACGGAAGCAAGCACAAGAGATAGCGCATTGCTTTCAAGTAATGGGTTCTCATAAACAATACGTTTCTAAGTAATGCGCCAGTAATAGACTGACGAAATTTCCATGGATTTATAACCATGATTTCTGGGCTCAATATTCTCTTTCTTCCTTTTTTTTAAGTTTCGAGATTATAATTTCATTTATTGGAAGGATCAATTATATTTTGTTTTATTTTTCATCATTTACGTTTTTATCAATAGTAGATAAAAGCAATACGATTAAATATCCAAAGTTAACTATTCGTAAGACTTTTCCATAAAACGTATATTTTATTCTGAAAGGCTGGGGTATAAAGTGCAAAAATATGGGCGTCTTTAAAGAAAGGAGAAGAGGCAGAGAGAAATATTCCCTGATACTTCAATTGAAGCTTGGAGTATAGTAACCATAAACTGCCGTATATGCATAAATCATATTGGATCATAGTCTAATGTTTCAAGAGAGGAATTTTTGTTTTTATTTTGAAACCTGTTTATCATAGGACCTTCATATAAATTATGAGCCCAACTTCATATACCCACAAAACAAGGAAAATAATATGCAAAAGGACACCTTAGAACAGCGATTCTGTTATTCAAAGTGGCATTAATCAGGGGTTTCTGATAAGAAACTGTGAATATATCCTAAGCCCTTATTAAAATTCTAACAATCGTGTAAGGATGGGATGGGCAAGTTTGTGATATCGGGATATGGAACAACCTTTCTTAACTCTGAGGACATGCTGAAAACACACACACACACACATGCCAAACATGCGAGTATAAATTTAGTGAAGAAGATTATTGCTTAACAAAGAAAAAATGAATTGAGAATAATCTATGATTGTCATTTGAATCAAGTTTCGGTCTGACTTACCTTGTACAGTAGAATTAAAAGTAAAATCAGTGTTTAGTAGCTCAAAATTATTTTGTTTATAAAAAAAGTGCTTAGTCTGCACTGTCTATGAAATCAATTAAGCACAAATTTGTACACGTGAACAAATTGGAAATTTGATAAATGTTCTGATAAATCAGCGGCCAATACTAACTCCATTTATAAATGTTTCCAAATTCACCAAATGAAATAGCACTAATTCAAATCCATTTCAATTCAACGAAACCATCATTCATCAACTAAATAGTGCTAAAATCACCTTGTGGTCAAAGGAAAGTTTGCGGAAGCAGAAAATCTTAACCTTTTTATTAAAAAAGATTACCAAAAACAAAAACCAAAAGTCTTATCGCAAACTACGCATGACGTCAAAGACCGTCGAAGTTCTGATGCACAATCAGTCACTAGATAGAACAATCCACAGGATCTAATTATAACTGTATTATTTTTCAGAAATATGAATCATAACGCTGCATGCAATTATGTATTTCCAGTGGAAAAACTGTGGAGCTCCTCTTCGGCGAAAAAATTAACAATTACTTTACTTTAAGGGTTGCTTATCTGGTCACGTACTGTAGGGGAACCCTAACTCTACAGGACCTCCACGGTCGTTTTATGATGTTCATTCGGGAGCATTTAACATTTCACAATGCGTATTGTTTGCTAACTGTTGGATCATGGCTGTCAAAACACTCGAAGAGTAACAAAGTCTTCAGTTTCCTCTTGAAAACCTTGATATCTTCAATTATTCGGAAAGGTGTGTTCTTTTAGATCACCTCCCCCTAATAAAAAGAATTCTCAATCACTTTGCCTTTTTGAACGACAGGGAAATAACCACATGCGCATAACTGCCACAATTCCTGTTATTGCAAAACAAAAGAAATTTTTGTAGAAGAATAGGAAATTAAATATCTTAGCCCTAATTCAACACGAGTCATGGTATGACAATGAAACAATCTCCAATAGATTTAGTAGATTTGAGAACAAAGCCCTAAGAAGGATATTGGGAGTAACATGGCACGACGAGATTAGAAATGAAACTATAAGAGAGATTAATCGAGTGCCTGAATGTGGATGAGATCATGATGAGGGGTAGATGGAGATGGTTTAGGCATGCTCTTCTTGCTCCCCAAGAGAGATCGGTTCACCAAATGTTCAGCTGGGCTCCACAGGGCACTAGAAGAGTTGGAAGACCCAGGCCTACATGGCTGAGGACTATGAAGCGCGAAGTAGGAGATGATGAATGGAGAAGTATTGAATTAAAAACTCAAGACAGAGACGACTGGTGAAATCTAACTGAGGCCCTTTGCATCAATAGGTGTAGGAGGAGATGCTGATGATAAATTCAACATACAAAAATGGAGATCACGCCTGTGGTTGATCGTTGTACACAAATGTATTGAAAAACCTAAGGCGATCGTTTATTTGTTGATAAAAGAAAATCTTCATTGAAAAGATTTAACGTGAGTGATCAGTGCTTGATATATATTAAGGAAAGGATAAACAATCATCTGAAATATGAGATGGAACATATTCAAGTTTCAGAACAGTAATAAACTAAGGAATATAACAGGAAATATAGCTTCTAATTATCATAATGAAAAATGTATAGGACAAACTGAATGTTTGAAATTAAAAGAAAAAAAAATCTAAAACAACACAGGAACTTAGATTGCATACAAAATAAATAAACTCTTGATACTATAACGTTTTTTAAATATTTAATTTTAAATACATATATAGGTGGTCTGATCATGTTTAAAGAATGAGAAAACCAAGACTAAAATCCTATTCCATAAGTTGAAATAAAAACAAAAGGAAAATAACTCAAATCTTTAGAATATATATATATATATATATATATATATATATATATATATATACATATATATACATATATATATATATATATATATATATATATATATATATATATATATATATATAATTCAAGGAATGAAGGAGCAGATTGAGTAGAATATTCAGATGGTCTGACCATGTAGAAAAAAACAGAGAAGAGAGACTAAGATACCGTGTTTCCGATCGCAATACTTGAACGAAAGCAAAGTGCCATAGGTCATCATGGCAATGGCAATATGTATGATAATAGCCTCAAACTACTTTCCATAGAAGCTAGGCACAATTTTGTTAATCCAAACACAGCATTCAAGCTAAAAGAAAATCTCAAAAACATGGATGCATCAGAGATCCAGTATAAACACATGCTGGACTACATCATAACCTGGAAAAGTCACCTAATGTTATAAGCATAACTTGAATCATGCACCAGGAGGAATGTTGAACAGATTATCGATTAGTGAAATCCATTTCAAATTCAAATTTTCACCTCAAGTCAGCAGGCCCCGTTTAAGAAAAACAGGAAACATGGGGTCCTTTCTATGCTTAAATTGTTGAGAGGCTCTCTTCCTTAACTGAAATTTCTGAGGAAGATCCAGAGATTGATAGGGATAAGTTATACATTCTCTCATGCACACTATATCAAGGTATTCAAAATACCTTGGAAATAACGGACACCAAAAGAGAATGAATACCTAGGAAATAACG
>NC_090764.1:12320855-12345855 GCF_036898095.1 Palaemon carinicauda
GCGCTGCAATCAGCCAGCAGACTTGAAAAGTTCATCAGTCAGGTGAATGACAAAATCGGGAAGACTTTTCAAGTATATTCTCACAAAACACAAGTAAAGACATTACTTTTAACTCAACCTGCCTAAAAGAGGGTCTCCTACCACAATAATAATAATAATAATAATAATAATAATAATAATAATAATAATAATAATAATAAAAATAATAATAATAATAATAATAATAATAATAATAATAATATTTCAAAATCTTATCAGGGACTGAAAAAGTAGAAAGAGACTACTTCCTTACAGACATCCGCTGTGAGATGAAAATAAAGACAAAGTTGATACAACGGTAAGACATTATGTAAACCAAAACGGGGTTTGAACTCAACAAGTTCACCGGAGTATGGGAAGTGCCTTATTCGAAACAGAAGTACGTCACACTGATAATGAAACTCTGATTTCCTTATCTCAAGTGCCCTCTTGAAAATGGGTCTTTTGTCGTTAGATTTATGGAGACAAAGTTCACGATAATCAATGGCCAAACGAATGTCTGTTAGCATCTACATCATAAATTGATAGTACAGACAGAGGAGAATGGGGGCGTATCCAGCTGAACCATGGGGGGTGCGCCCCCTGAACCAAAAATAGGGAAGGGGAAAATAATATTCCAACATGTATTCATACCTAAAAAACAATTAGCTTTTAAGAAATGTCTACAATTTTGTTGCTGTAATAACTGTCGCAGCCATTGTCACTGTGATCCAGAGGGTTGTATTGATATAATGCATTTCATCATTCAATTATCATCTTTTGAAGATCACACAAAAGCTTCAAGAACATTAAGTCTAGACTAAGGTTCACTGAGACAAATTCTTGCCTAATTGACCTTCCACATTGACACATTCACAGGTATTTTGACGTAGATCATTAAGGTATATTTAGCAAACTGGCAAGAACTCATTCAAAGAGACTTGATTTTGGACATGTTATGGTCGAATAAGTTTATCAATCTGTTCTATTCCTTGTAATAACTGAAGTTAATTTTACTTATCATTGAATAAAACTGACATTTATTTCAATTGTCAATACGTTGTTCTATTGATTGATGAAGTGTAATGTAAGATGTTACATGTTTATCCTTATATTTTTATAATAAGAAATCATTCATTGCTGTTAACTTTGAAAATCTGGGTCAATATATTACGCATTTACTCAAAGAACATTGGGTGGATATGAACGATTTGTAAAGAAGTTTTATTACAATGTAAAGCAAAAAGACTGACATTATTCTTGAGAGAAGAAACGTATAGCATAATCTCTTTATCATCTCGTTATAACTTAATGATATCAACATTATGTCATTATTAATGTTCTCTGGCGTCAGAAAATTCTCTAGAGTCCTCAGTCTATGAACAGAAGGCAACGTGCAGTCGGAAAAATAGAGAGTTTCAAGAAGAAATTGAGACGAGGCATGTTTACATTTTGAAATACGAGATGCACATTAGTAATAACCCTACAGTTGGATTATAAAGTAAAGACTAAAAGAGGTTGAACAGCAAAATGGAACAAACCAGGGTTAAAGAGATCCTTGATGGTGTTTCGCCACTAAATATTTGTAGACGGAACTTTAGATTAGATTTTAATTAGGCATCTTCAATGACGTCCACAGGTTTCAGTATTTCCTTATCGAAAACGTAAACTTATATGGATCGTTGGTCATTATTATTATTATTATTATTTTTTAAGCTACAACCCTAGTTGGAAAAGCAGGATGCTATAACCCCAAGGACTCCAACAGGGAAAATAGCCTAATGAGGAAAGGAAAAAAGGAAAAGGAAATATTTTAAGAGTAACATTAAAATAAATATCTCCTACGGAAACTATAAAAACTTTTAACAAAACAAGAGAAAGAGAAATAAGATGGAATAGTGTGCTCGAGTGTACCCTCAAGCAAGAGAACTCTAACTCAAGACAGTGGAAGACCATGGTACAGAAGCTATGGCACTACCCAAGACTAGAGAGCAATGGTTTGATTTTGGAGTGTCCTTCTCCTAGAAGAGTTGCTTACCATAGCTAGAGACTCTTCTACACTTACAGTGCAGTAGTTAACCCCTTGAGTGAAGAAGAATTGTTTGGTAATCTCAGTGTTGTCAGGTGTATGAGGACATAGGAGAATATGTAGAGAATAGGCCAGACTATTCCCTGTGTGTGTAGGCAAAGGAAAAATGAACCGAAACCAGAGAGAAGGATCCAATGTAGTACTGTCTGGCCAGTCAAAAGACCCTATAACTCTCTAGCGGTAGTGTCTCAACGGGTGGCTGGTGACCTGGCCAATCTACTACCTGCAACCACTGCTATCTTAACCACGGTTAAAACAGAAAACTATCAGTGCCGTCCCTAACCACTTCAGATAACCAGAATAAGATCGTTATCATAATTAAATTTACAAGGGGACCTATGCTCTCCTTTTCGGCACTGTAATTCACACCTTACTAAGCAGTGCAATAATATACAGTACCACTCTTAACCCCTTTTGATACCCAAAAGAAATTCATAATCATAATTAAATTTGCAAGGGCACCTATGGTCTCCCCGCAATGTAATTCACGCCTTACTAAACAGTGAAATAATAAAATAAGGTTAAAACAAATGTTAGATCATAGACCTTAAAGATAAGAACCATCACTGAGTACGGCACTCGAGATAAGAAAATCAGCGCTCCTTTATCAGACATAAGTGCAATTGCCCTTAAGAAGGAACTTCCCATATTGAGATGAATCCATCAACGCCGACCGACCTTTTTTCACTCGACACCATCGCCTTCATCTTGTCATCTTGGCGGATGCCTATCAGGAAATGTTTACTTTCTTATCTTTCATTCATTGATAAGAAGTTCATTCAAGCTTCTATGGAGTAGTAGTTTTCTCAGTAGTTGTGGAAATGGATTGAAAATAATGGCAATTGTTGTGACTCATTAAGGTAGCGTGAATTCAAGCTGAAAAGGTATTCGTGGCAATGCATGGAAAGTGTTTCCTCCATAAACTGATGTTCTTTGCTTTTGACGTCAGAGGGTCGATGAACCAGGAATTTCTCTCTCTCTCTCTCTCTCTCTCTCTCTCTCTCTCTCTCTCTCTCTCTCTCTCTCTCTCTCTCTCTCTCTCTTTATGTGTATTTTATTTAGATTTAATTGGATTTATGAATTTTGGATATAATGCATAGCACTGAGGCCCGGAAGGCCATTCGGCGTCTCTACGCAACTAGAGGAGAAAACCCCAAAGTTGCAATATGAAATAAAAGTCGAGAGGTTGGAGTGCAAAATTAAATAAAAAAAACCTTGAACGTTCTTTTAAGCATTTTAAATAGTGACAATTTAGATTTAGGAGTTGCTTTGTTCTGGGAATTTAGAATGACTGTCAAGATTGTAATTGCAATTCAAATAATGTCTTCTCTCCGTTTTTAAATAAAGGACAAAAATTTTTTATCATTTATAATTTTCTTGTTCAGTTGTCAATGATACAAAAGTAACTGTACACTGTTAAAAAAACGCAATCTCAATCGGAAATTCTTCGTAAAAATATACTGTTCTAAGCCGTATTTCAGTAAAATACAGACGATCGTAATTTTACCCTACTTTGTTATTATATTTTACGGGTTGGTGACCGTAATATCACCCCTTAACGTCAATATATCCGTTTTTAAAACGGTAAATGCCTGGCAACATTTACTCCAAGATTTTTACCGTTTTTTTTTTTTTTTTTTTTTTTTTTTCTACATAAAATTTTTTACAGTGTAGGATTCAATTATATGAGAGTGATTTTCATGTACTACAAATTCGTGCACGTACAAATCATTCTTTTGAAACTGTTGGAGCCCCTGGGCTTTTAGCATCCTGCTTTTCCAACTAGGGTTGTAGCTTAGCAAGTAATAATAATAATAATAATAATAATAATAATAATAATAATAATAATAATAATAATAATAATAATAACTGACGAATATTTTAGGTCGTATGAATTAGATTTCTATGACCCTGGTTCAAAATATATCGTTTATATTTTGATAAATTACTCTTAATCTCGACATCGAGTAACATTCACACACCCTCAAAACACCCAAACTAACATTAGTGAATCACATTACTTTTCGAATGAAACCTACATTTTCAATTATGAAAAAAAAAAAATATACCTAATTTTAACGTTAATTTGTTATAGATCACAAAATCCAATATAGGTAAAGACATATACTTCTAACTGGGTTAAGTTTGTTCGCATTGCAAATGGAACCACTATAAAAAATCTGTGATGAAGAACCACCCGAATTTCATAAATAATATATGTCAACATTGCAAACTCCTTCTTTCACTTTTACCTAAATTCGGTATTCAGTATTTGCATACGGCAATCATATATATTACTGCCAGGCCATTTCCACCTCTGATCATCTAGATTTCACGTTTATTCAATTTTAACCTCTGAACTTTTGGCTTATTGAAACCAGTAACGGGTATTGCAAGGATCGAGGCCTACTCATCATGGAGTAGATTTTTTTAAATCAACCATTTTATAAAATTGATTTTTATTCTTAGGTTCTGAACGTTTTGCTCACGAAGTTTAAATACAATGTATGCCACATTATATACATCGGAACAAAATGCAAAGGACCACGCTCAGTTACTACAGTAAGTTGTCACACTGAGGGACTTAATTCTCATAATGTTTTCTGATTACCACTCAATCTGAAAAAGACCAAAAGGAGATGTCTTAGGTGACCAATTTCTCGCAACACAACGTTCTCCGTTTACTGATCAATCAGAATAAGACAAAGGACACATACCACTACAGATGGCTAAGCTCATCCAATGTGTTTTGCATTAGCTGGATTAAGACAACAAATAGATGCCACATTTAGGGTGCAGAAGTCCTCAAATCATTATCATCCTATTTCCAAGCTGGATCAAAGCAACGACAGGAAACAATAGGATGACTATGATTTTCTAGTATTTTCTGTTTATTTCTCAGTTTGAACACGGCTACTGGAAGGCGTCATATCGGACTAAGTTCTAACAACATTTTCTTATTATTATTATTATTATTATTATTATTATTATTATTAATTGCTAAGCTACAACCCTAGTTGGAAAAGCCCCAACAGGGAAAATAGCCCAGTGAGGAAAAGAAACAAGGAAAAATAAGATATTTTAAGGACAGTAACAACATTAAAATAAAGATTTCCTATATAAACTATAAATACTTTAACAAAACAAGAGGAAGAGAAATTAAATAGAATATTATCGAACTGTTGAATCAGGACAATGGGAGACGACACAAAGGGTGACATAGCTTAAAGGTCACTCATGAATGGCTGAGGCAAGGGACAGTGACACTGCCCTGGCAAGCGGGACAATGCCCTAGAGACTGACCATGTATACATATGATCAGCACCCAAGCCCCCTCCCCACCCAAGCTAGGACCAGGGACGGTCAGGCAAAGACTGCTGATGACTTGGCAGGTAGATCTATAGGCTCCCCTATAACCAACCCCGGCCCCCATCCTTAGGTCACAAGAATGGTGAGGTTGCAGTGATTAAAGGAACTAACGAGTTTGAGCGGGATTGCTTGCTTGCTTGCTTAGGTTGTCCAGCCCTTTTGGCTGAACACGGGCTCTTGCGTTGGCAGCCCGTCTAGAGCGGGATTCGAATCCCACTCTGTCAATCACCAGTGAGGGACGTTACCACATACGCCACCATAATGTTGTAGCCTTTAATTAACTTTAAAAACGACAACGGGAAGAATGGAAATCCTAAATCACAATTCACATCAGACATCGAATTAAACTGATTATTGGGATTGACTGATACCATAATCTAAAGTAATATGTAAAAGAAACTACTGACATTATTATCAGAATAAATAATTGACATAGAAATCTCTACATGTTTACCAAAAAACATTTCTCCAGCTCTTCATGTCGCAAACACACCGTGCATGTCATTTACTTTTTCGTCTCTAGTTTAACTAAATAATTAGAAAGATTGTTTTTAAATAAATTAAAATCTAAACATTGTACAAATCGCAAAAAAAAGCTAAACTGAAATACAAGTTTATTAGCTAATCTATTTTGAGTTTTCAGAGATAGGACAAAACTTTTCGAAAATATACCTGACCTTAACCATCTTGGTCATCAAGAAGTTGATTCTCAGACTTACATGTCAAGTAAATTCGTAAAAAAACAAAATCCAATTTATAAATTATGGCGATTAACAGAAGAAGGAAAAGAACTCTAATTAACAACGCTTTCACCCAAATCTAATTTCATTGACGTCAGACTATTGATAAAAAAGTAGTTCATAATTAAACATACAGAATACAGACGTCACTATAGTCAGAAGAAGGAACTTCCGTATCAGTGGACCCTTTTCTACTGTCTTAGTCATATCAGGTTATTACTTACCGCAAAATCTCTTCAAGATAATTGTTTCATTGGTACTATAGGAAGTGTGCATGCCAGTTCTATAGAACTGTAAGCACATATTCATGTATATGTTTGTATATGTGTAACACATATATACAATATTTATATATATATATATATATATATATATATATATATATATATATTTATATATATATATATTATACACACACATATATAAATATATATATATATATATGTATATATATATATATATATATATATATATATATATATATATGTGTGTGTGTGTGTGTGTGTGTAATAATATATATGTATACATACGTTATACATATATATCTACATATATAAACACACACACACACACACACACACATATATATATATATATATATATATATATATATATATATATATATATATATATAACGGATTTTGAGCGAAGCGAAAAATCTATTTTTGGGTGAGATGGCCATGTCGTCCTGATGGAAGTTCCTATAGGGTAGCTTCCTAGGGTATATTACAACTACGGCGATATTCCCAGAGAATTTACCTTAAGGTACCAGAATTCTAACTCCTGGAGCGAGTATCCCTCGTGAAAGGGATATCGCGACATATCAGAGGACGTATTCTAGACACGTCACATGGCAATCTACGACCTGAACAGAGATTTCGTCTCGTAGGAGGGAGATTGACGAGATACGAATTCGGGAAAGAAAAAGGGGAGCCGCTCCCAAGGCTTCCCTATCCCCCGATTCGTATGCGTGCCTGGCGCCAATCCTGGCGCCATCTGTATTCCTTGTAGCGTACACGAGGTGCTACAGATACTGTATGTAGGGAGGGGTCCTACAGCCCTTTCTTAGAAAGGCAAGGGCGGGTCCATCAGGACGACATGGCCATCTCACCCAAAAATAGATTTTTCGCTTCGCTCAAAATCCGTTTTTTGGGCTCAAGCCATGTCGTCCTGATGGAAGTGTACCAGAGCATTACTGTATCTGTGGATTCTCAGAACGTGCCGTACTCCCCGGAGGTAATTTTTTTTTTTTTTTTTCCCGGTCGACTAGACCTAGAGACCTAAGATGTTACCGTTATACATCTTTTCAACTAACTATAAACTATGTTAGAGCTTCCTGCCCCCTACAGGGAAGAGTCCTACTAGACTCTGGAAAAGTCTCGAAGAGTACATATATCTATGTACGAATACCAGGCAAGCTAATATAGTGGTCTCGCCCTATATTAAGTAAAGCATAGTTTGTAAAGGACCACTGCGTCAATATGAAATATCGACCAGTTTTCCGCACAATACTTGTATTGGACAAAGGTTTTATATCCGCATAGGAGGAAAACCAATGCAACATAGCTTGCTTAAGGAACAATTCTATTAGAATTATCCCAGATAAGGTACATAGAATGAATGCTCAATTATACCAGTAAATTGACACAGGTGAAGGAGACGCAAGGTTCTCAAGAACCAGATTATTGACAGGCAATAAATAGACAGGTTAACCACAATTACATATATATATATATATATATATATATATATATATACATATATATATATATATATATACACAAGAAGAGGATAACCCAAAACTTTCAGCATAAGTATGATAGTAAACAGGGCTTGTTTGTCTGAAAGAAAAACATTAGATGCCACTTTTAAGATACCGAGGTATCAAAGTCATAAAAGCCTGTATTACAAATCAATGACATTAGCGTTAGAAACGCTCGGCACACATGTCTGCACTTATGCTAGGTTCACCTTCGGAAATGGAACAGTCTGGATGGGCAACACAGTGCCCTCACTTAGTTTGTAGTACAGTATGTAACTACACACTCACCCTGGAATTAATCGTCCCAATTAAGACCACTGTTCCTCGCAGAGTTAAACAGTAGGGTTAACACCGCGACCCACTGCTACCACAGATCTCTTTTAGTTCCTCTACTTGCTTCGCATAGTGGCGAAAGAACACTCTGGAAGACTTCCAGCCAGTGTATGAACGGAGATGTTCAAAATCCATGCAATTAAAGAAATTTAAGAATGAGGCAACTTTCCTCGGATCGTGACCTGCGGGTGTATTGTCAGGATCTGCTCTGCGATTAAAATATGTGATTTTCGCTCTGAGTTGATTCAGAGATAAATTTGAGCCTGATGTTTCTCCCCTGAATAGTTGACCACCCTTGAAGTCTGAAGTTCTATGAAGATAGACCTTTAGGCATTCTACTGGACATAGAGATGCATCTTCTTTCAGAGGGCAGATTCTCCAGGGACCCCACCTGTTGGTGGGTAACTCATTCTTGGCGAGAAACGTAGGATCCGGAAACAGGTTCAGTTCTTCCCCATCCAGGAACTGAACACGACCTGCCTCTCTCGAGAGGCTACAATCTCAATAACCCTGGCCCCGGACGCGAGTGCAAATTAGGAAAATAACTTTTTGTGTCAAATCCTTTAACGCACATTCTTCATTGCTCAACAGAGAAGCGAAATGAAGAACTTGTCTAAAGACCATGAAATGGGCTTTGGAGGTGCTGAAGGTCTGAGCCTAGCACAGGCTTTCGGGACTTTATTAAAGATCTCGTTACCTAGGTCGACCTGGAAGGCATATAGAATGGGTCTTGTCAAAGCAGACTTACACGCTGAAATCGTGTTCGCTGCCAACCCTTGACCATGGAGGTGGGGAAAAAAGATAAGCAGAAGTCTGTCAAGATCTCCTGCGGAATCTTCGCCTTGACAAAAGGCCACCCATTTCCTCCAAGATGACTCATATTGCCTTCTAGTAGATTTGCATTTATATTCCTCAATGAAGTCTATACTGGCTTTCGAAATCCCGAAACGCTTTCTCACCGCTAGGGAGAGAAAATCATGAACTGCAGGGTCCGGGTTTTCTGTAATGAAGCGCAGACAGTTGACTTCTGGACTCGCTGGGTCAGAACTGGATCTGGTAGTGGTACAAACTTCAGCTACAGTTCCAATGCCAGGAGGAACCACACGCTGTTCGGCCACTTGTGGGCCACTATTGCCGCTACCCTTTGAAGGATCTCAGTTTGTTGAGGACCCTCAACAGAAGGTTGTGAGGAGGTAACAGATAAATCTTGGACCATCTGTTCCAGTCGAGGGACATCGCGTCCACTGCTTCCACTAAGGGGTCCTCGTACGGGGCACGTACAGGGGCAACTTCTTGTTGTCTTTCGTCGCAAAGAGGTCTATCTGCAGTTCTGGGACTGATTCAGAATGAAGGAGAATGATCCTGCGTCTAAGGACCATTCCGACTCTATCGGTGTGAACCTGGATAGAGCGTCCGCTGTCACATTGCGGACTCCTTGAAGGTGAACTGCCGACAGGTACCACTTCTTCTTTTCCGCCAATCGGAAGACGGCCAACATCACCTGGTTGAGAGGTGGTGACCTCGATCCTTGTCGATTCAAGTATCTTACAACTACCTCGCTGTCTATTACCACTTTATGTGGAACGAATGACGCGGGGAGACTTTCTTTAAGGTAAGGAGCACTGCCCTAGCTTCTAGAAAGTTTTATGAGAAAGGTCTTGAATAGCCTGGACCAAGTCCCCTGGACTTTTTTCCGATGAGAGTGACCTCCCCATCCCTCCTTTGAGGCGTCTGAGTGAATCGTCACCGACGGGGGAGGTGGCTGAAGAAGAACCTGACTTCTTTAGATGTCTGGCTTGGGACCAAGGCCTGAGAAGATTACTTAGCCGAAGCGGCTGGTCTTCTCAGATCTCTTCACGCGTTTGATGCATAACTTCTCCAAACTCCGATTGCATCCTTTAGCTGTGCTCTTAGCACTGGGTCTGTCACCGAAGCAAACTGGAGAGAGCGCAGTACTCTCTCCTGCTCGTGTCTTGATATCCTTTCGGAATCTTGAAGTCTCTTGACAGAACCCGCTATCTCCTTCCTTTTCTTCGCTGGGGTGGAGAAACGGTGTGACAAAAGGTCCCAGTGGATCTTAGCCACTGGAACTTTTGAGATGGAGAAAGTCGAGACTTTTTCTGTTGATCTTGAAGCCTAGGTACTCTAGGAACTGGATCACTGACTGGAAGCTTGCAAGCATTCTGTCTCGGATGCTGCCCACACCAACCAGTCGTCCAGGTAGGCTACTACCTGAATTCCCTTTAGGCGAAAATGTTTGAGAGCTACGCTCGCAAGCTTCGTAAAAATCCTTGGGGCTATGTTTAGCCCGAATGGCATGGCTCCGAAGGCGTATAGTCTTCGCTGTAGCCTGAACCCTAGGTAGGGGGAGAGTCGATGGCTAATTGGAATGTGCCAGTAGGCATCTGACAAGTCTATAGAGACGGAATATGCCCTCTTGGGCAGTAAGGTCCTTATGTGTTGCAGTGTTAGCATTTTGAATTTGCAATTCACTATGAACTTGTTAAGTGGCGACAAGTCCAGAATGACTCTGAGCTTTTCCGAGTCTTTCTTGGGAACACAAAACAGCCTCCCTTAGAAATTGATGGGCTTCACCCTTTTTCTCCAACCGTTCTTGAACGTACTCCTCCATAACGGGGGTGGAGTGTTGGAAAAACCGAAGGTACGGGGGTGGAGTGCTGTACCAGCTCCCGCCCAATCCATTCTTGAGTAGGCTGTGGGCCCAGGGATCGAAGGTCCACCGATCCCGAAATTTCAGAAGTCTCCCTCCTCACCTCACTTGGACTGCCGTCCTGAGGTCTTGCCTTCCTGACCACGACCACCCCTGAATCCCCTTCCCCTTGAGGGGCGTCTAGACGAGCCTCTGGCTGCTCCTCTAGGCTTTGCTCGGAAGGAAGTAGACTGCCCTTCGAACGCTGGGGTGAATGCCGTGGACTGTGTCGACACGGCCTGGGGTACCCACTGAAAGGTGGTCGGGGTTTGTGCCACGATCTGGGGCACTGGGGGCAATGGCAATTGCAGTTGCTGTTGCTGTCTAAGAGGCTTGGCTGGCCGAGACGGTAGCCTAGTCCTCATAGTCTTCCTCTTTGGTTGAGGACCCTCATCCGGGGAAGACTTTCTTTTGATAGCCAGGTCCCACTTCTGGAGAAGGTTTCTATTCTCCAAGGTGGCTTTATCAAAAACTTCTTTGACCAAGTCGGTAGGGAAAAAGGTCTTTTCCCCAAATGTTGGAGGAGATTAGTTTCTTTAGCTCGTGCCTCACTGTAGCCGAGGTAAACACGAACTCCCTACAAGCTCTCCTTGCCTTGACGAAGCCATAAAGGTCCTTCGTCACTGTGGCCAGATGAGGCTTGGCCACTACCATGAACATTTCATGGACCTTGGGGTCACTTGCCATCGTCTCGAGAGTAGTCTGAAGAGACATTGAGGCAGTCAGTCTTTCTTTTGTATCGAACTCACTTCGCAAAAGAAAGTCAGACAGCTTAGGGAGGTCCTTGCCGAACTGACGTCCGGCAATATCAGCCTCCAACTTTCCCACTTAGAACGTAAGATGGACGTCCTTCCAATCTTTGTGGTCCATAGGCAGGGCCAGCGACAAGGGTTTACACTCCTCTAGGGAGGGGCAAGACTTGCCGGCCTCGATTGCTTTTAGTACAGCCAGAAACCCTTTCTGTAAAAGGGGGAAGGCTCTAGTAGGCGAGGACACAAAGGAAGGGAGCTTCCTATTCAATGCAGCTACCTTTGAGTTAGAGAAGCCCCTCTCTTTCATCGAAGATGAAAGTAGAGCTTGAGCCTTAGCATGGTCATCACTATGACCTCCTTCGGCTCTGCCTCCTCCTTTGAAGCTGGTTCCTTCCTCAGCCGGACATAACAGTCCGGATATGGTGCCTTGCTGGGCCAGAATTCCACCCTCCAGGGGAACTGAGCCCAGCATATCCGAGATGACGATCTTTCCAGTCGTCATCGACATGTGCTCAGCATACCTCCATGGGTTAGCATCCGAGCACAAAGGAAGGTCTTTCACATTGAGCTTTTCTGGGGCCCATGTGATTCTGCAAGGCACTGCATTCGCAGTTCCATTGCAGCCGCCTTCTCCTGATTCTCCTTCTGCATTTGTTGGATCATTCCAACAATAGAAGAGAGGGCCTGTCCCAGCTCTACTGGGAGACCGGCCGATGTAGAGGGGCTTGAACTTCATCCTGGGCTTCTGCAAGGAGGTCTTCCTCCTGACACCCGTCCACATCAGATATCCTGTCATTTAGCTGGATGTCTTGCATCGCGACCGCGACTTCAGCATCCACCTGGATCTGAACTTAGGGGATCTCCTCTTGAGGCTGGGGAATCACTGCATCAGCTGATGCCTTAGGAAAAGATACGCCCTCATCTTCTCACTTGGAAGATAAGGGCCAGAAGTGTACTTTTGGAAGCCCCTTACCCAGGTACGAAGCTTCTTCCTAGCTATTTAAATGTCTCATTAATCAGGTTAGTGCACACAGTACATACCTGAGGGTCCCAATACCGGAGATCATCCTTGGAGACAGCGTATGCTGCGTGTCTCCTACAAAACTCATGTCCGCAGAGGTTCTTGCTGCTGACATTGCAGAAAGCACTTCCCCACTTCGGAGTGTCCTTCTGTAAAGAGAAGAAATTTCCATGAGTATCAAGTGAACTATGTATCACTGGATATGCATAGTATAGCATAACAATTCAGAAATTAAAGACACACACTTGTGTTTCCCTCACAACCCATTGCTGCAGCCTTCCAGATAATAAAATCAAAATGGTTTATCTCTACTAGAGTAACCAATGCAAAGTTTCCAGAGGAAACAGGTGGAGCTCACACCTAGGCAATGATTTTAAAATCCGGGATAATAGACAGGGAAGAACTCTGCTTCTTGTCTGAAGGCAACAGCAAAGGGCCGTGCAAGAAAATACAATAGTGTTAGAAGATACAGTGCTGTACCTAAACTTTTACTATAGTTTTCTTCTTACTGTATATGCTATACAGAAGAATACTAGTACAGTATAGGAGGATGTGTGCCGGCCTGCCTTTGCCGGCCGGCACACACCACAATTAGCTTTAAAGTATACTACTTAACAGCTATAGGGCGGCAGCCCTCTGGTTCAAATGCCTGTGCCGGCGGCAGCAGCTGCCGGCCAGCAACAGCCAGTGTTGGCCGGCAATGATTGCCGGCCAGCAACTACACAAGGTAGTACCCAGCTGCCGGCCACACTCTTGGTGACCGGCAGACAAGGACTGACATAAGCCGGCCGGCAAAGGTACAAGACCGATGCCAGCCGGCAGCAAAAGAACCAGAAGACTACACCTGCCCGGCTGCCGGCCTCATAGGCCGGCAGCCGGGACAGGTACAGCACTAGAAGAAAATAGAATGGATGCCGGGATAAGAGTGTACACAACCCCCCGAGCCTGGCAACCGAAAGAGTGCATATAAGGAAGGGGAGAAACTTAATTCAGGCTTCCTTGACCAATGCCGTCCGGCTCTGCCGGCAGGCATGGATGAGGGACCAAGAGAGGTCCGGGCAGCACTCGAAAACATAAGACCCTTGCCGTCCAGCATCTCTGCCGGCCGGCAATGGGCTTAGTCAATTCCACATCCCAACCTATACTAGGTCCAGAAGTAGAATGACGTACAGTACAGTAATACCCCTGCCGGCCAGCTCTGCCGGCCGGCAAGGTACAGTACAGTAATGGCTAGGCCATTACGGAGATAGAGGGGGAAGGGACAAGAGGGTCCTGCCAACCTTGCTTTAGTGACAGATCACCCGCAGCCAAGAACTTTGTCTTAGCCTAAGGGAGATCTAAGGGAAAGGGCCAGCACAGTAGTATAATACTTGCCAGCTTCCAGAGCACCAAAGCAAGGAAGGCGTTGCTACTCCCAAGGGAAGATTTTATCCTCCCCGAGAACAGCAACAGGACTTAGTCTGGTCGATCACAAAAGAAGGAATCATAACTTACAGAAACCTTCGATAGTGACCTAAGGGAGCTAAGCTCCCTTTGTAAGTGTTAGGTCAGCGAGGGAGACTCTGCCCCAAGCCAGACAACACGGACTCAGACTAAAAACTCTGTTGTTCTGTCCCTCTTTGAACCAGACTTTGCTGGAACAGGAAGGTACAGTAACACCCTAGTATAGTTTTATCGAAAATAAATTCGGAAAAAACCACTTAGGGATAAGCCCAAGGCTTAAACAGAGGGAAAGGGATTGCATACCTTCTCCGAAGAAAAGAAAGCAACCGGGGAGTATAATAAAGTATACTAAGGCTCCATAAGCAATTAGCCTAGGCACCAAGAGAATCGATTACCTAATTCACCGAAACTCTCACGTATACAATCTTGGAAATATTCCACACAGTCTAAAATGTATAAAATATAGCCTAAAGCTTCAATAAAATTTTAAATACACTCGGGAAAACCAAAAACATGCATTAAGTACTAGGACCAAACGACTAGGCTACATGGCCTAGCGTAGGCCAGAATGGCGAATACTTCGCCAAATAATACTAAGCACGAAAGGAAATCCTATGTAAAGCTAAATAGCTAAAATTTATTAAGCAAAACAACCAGGAATGTCACTCTGACTAACTAATTTATACCTAGCGAGTGACAGTGTCCAGGACACCTCTGGTAGGCTACGGATCTTGTATCAAAGATTAATCCTATTAATCACTCAAAATTTTACCAAGAGCCTACATTTATACATAACAGACACTATACTCAACTTATCCGAGGTCAACGAAGACGAAGAAGCCATGAAAAGCTGAATAAATCCAAGATTTGCGAGAAAAACAGGAAAAAACACCGAGTTGTTAAGCTACGCAAAAAGGAATGCAGATGGCGCCAGGATTGGCGCCAGGCACGCATACGAATCGGGGGATAGGGAAGCCTTGGGAGCGGCTCCCCTTTTTCTTTCCCGAATTCGTATCTCGTCAATCTCCCTCCTACGAGACGAAATCTCTGTTCAGGTCGTAGATTGCCATGTGACGTGTCTAGAATACGTCCTCTGATATGTCGCGATATCCCTTTCACGAGGGATACTCGCTCCAGGAGTTAGAATTCTGGTACCTTAAGGTAAATTCTCTGGGAATATCGCCGTAGTTGTAATATACCCTAGGAAGCTACCCTATAGGAACTTCCATCAGGACGACATGGCTTGAGCCCAAAAATATATATATATATATATATATTACACGCACTTTCTCAATAAACCAATATTGTACAATTGAAAAATAAACAGACCGAATGTGTTTCTCAAACTTAGATTTCCAATCCGGAATTAAGCCTAAAATATTAATTATATATATATATATATATATATATATATATATATATATATATATATATATATATATATATATATACACACACTGGAATTTATCGCATAGTAGGAAGATGATTATCTAAAACATTCTGGTGATTAGATTATTACAACCTTATATAGCAATAAAATTACAATAAAATAATCATTTGTTTAAGGTTATTTCATCGCAAGAGGGACACTTTGAACGTCATTAGGTACTAGGAAACATTTAAACCGACAGTAATTATCTTTGAAAAAAAAAAAAAAGTATGATCTCCAGGATATTAATGAATTGGTCAACATACTGTCTGAGGTATCAAGAACATTACATTGACCGACGAACACGTAGATGCCAGTCATTGATTGCCTTTGGATGGTAAATATCTAACGGTTCAGTTGAAGGGCAAGAATACGGACATCATAGCTGATTCAGAAGACATTTGACATCCATACCGTTAATAACGGTTTGTTTACAAGAATGGTACAACCATTAACATCCGAATATATATTGCCATGGGTAAAAATTACGACACTTTTGATTTAAAAAAACTTGATGAATTTAGATAATTCCTACAAAATGATGAGAGTCCTTTTATTTATTATCCTAAAACGAAACATATGTTTAATGCTTTGAAAATAAATGAAGAAAATAATTCAAAACAAGCAACGAAAACTCTATACATCTCTTCTAAAAGTAAAAAATACAATTGCTAGGGGATGGCCTCGCCTTTGTTTTATTATTTTTAGGCGTTTATCATTATGGATTATCTGTGAAAAACGGAAACAGGACAAGAGGCTGACTAACGAACTCTAATAAATGTAGGAGAGGTAGCGAAACTTCTGCCATTAACAACAACAACAAATGTAGCCGTTTCTAGTCCACTGCAGGACAAAGGCGGCATCAGATATGTCCTTAGTCATGCCTGGGGTTCGGACATTTTCATCATCACGGCGGATTGGTGACGTTGAGAGACTTTAGTCTGATCACTAACAGCAATCCAACCTAATAAGAGTGGCCCTGATTAGTACACCTTTCACCACGTTAAGAAATCCCTACAAGAGCCGTGGTTATATCTTAATAAGCGTAAACGGAGGAAGGCATTAAAGACATCTCATCTTAAGGGCCCATCTCAAGGACCCTATCATATCAAATAGTTAAGATAATCGATATGAAAACTGTTATCTTAGTATTACCGATACCATACATATATGGTGCAATACTGCGGTCACCAAATCTGATTATCTACTGAAGGATGGTACATAGATTAGTTTTCCTTTGAAAAATAATTTTAAAATACTGTTTTAAAATGACTATCTTCACATTTTACTTTAAAAACTTAAATATTCTTGTTACCCTAAAATATATCAAAGAAAAAAAAAATTATGCTCAAATTTGGATTTGAATTTGAAGACGCTACCGATCCTAATAATTGTCTTTGACCGTTGAACGGAGTTTACACGGTCAAACGGTTCGTCGAACCCGGTTGTTAAACCTGCTTATCAAACAGTTCGAAGAGGTGGAGTCAGTCACAAATGCATGTGCTTTGTGGACAATGAAGCCCCGCCGACAAAAGTCAGGCGAGAACAGGCTTTCTTCCAACAATTCGACAAACGTGTTCGACCGCCAAATATCCTGTTCACACGTTCGAACATCACTTCGAACTCTTGTCAGTCGAACCGCGTTTGACTAACCAAGCAGATTGATGCAGCGTGTTTTTTCCCGCGCGGATTGGAACTCAATGAAGAATCTTCGAGCGACAATAATTAACTATACTCAATTGTTTTTTTAATGAGGAGCATTTACACTGACTCGCAAGGGATGCCCTTTAAGCTCAGAAATGTTTCCTACTTGCTGATTGGTTGGACAAAATCATTCTAACCAATCAACCGTTAGGAAACTTTTCCGAGCTAAAAGGGCAACCCTGCGAGTCGGTGCAAATCTGCCTCACTAAAAAACATTGAATATAGATGCATGCACTGCTATATTCGGTCTATAAAGGCTACTAGATTTCTCATGGAAAATCCTTTCGTGTGAAGACATGCATCCTAACAAGCGGAAATATTTCCGTATGGAGAAAATGCGTTCCCGTGAGGCGAGCCTTAAACAAGGCCGTCTGTCTTTACCCCTTTGTGATTCCCGGCCGTGACAAAGTCACTCTCAGGTTCATGATTTTTGGTCAGAGAGAAATGACGTCACGAGCCAGTCTACTTATGTTCACGTTTCGTAACAACTAATAAAGGAATAGATATAGAAAGAAACTCAAGATTGAATTAGAGGAGAATAAAATTTCTATATAACACTTGTGGTAACATACCTAAATACATCGAGAATAAAAAATTGTAATGACCTATTAGTTGAACATGACACAAAATATTCTCAGCTTTAAAAGAGCTAAAAACACTATAAAACTGCTAGAATACTGTTAAAAACGCTATGAAAATGTAGAAAAGTGCAGAAAACGCTTTAAACTGGCTGGGAATGCTAAAAACATTATAAAACGCTATCAAATGCTAGAAAGGTGCTCAAAACGCTATTAAATAAATTAAAAGTGCTAAAACGCTATAAAAATACTTGAGAATTCAGCTAATCCCATTAATTTTGTGTAAGCTGTCAATTCTCTTAATTTCATGCAAAAACTTCAGCGCTAAATCTATTTTGTTCTTCAATAAATATATTCAACAGCAGAATGTACTTGTTACGAAAGTAAAATTTTTAGTGGAAATTGGAGGTTCTGGTGAGGTTAGTTCAAAAAATCTATTTTTGATTGTTAATGAAGGTTTGCTTATTGCATTTTCATAAAACTGTCTTCGAAAACCAATTAAATTATGAGAGAGAGAGAGAGAGAGAGAGAGAGAGAGAGAGAGAGAGAGAGAGAGAGAGAGAGAGAGAGAGAGAGATAGAAGAACGAAAATCAAACATTATTCGGGTAATCAAATGAAAACAACATAGATTACTTTCTTACCATTTTTCTTCATCTAATATATCACACAAAAAAAAAAAAAAAAAAAAAAAAAAAAAAAAAAAAAAATCTGTTATCTACGATGAGGAATTAGAAAGATTAAAATTACTAATACAACTAACGTCATCAGATGTAATCATGTAATCCCCTTGATTTAAAGAACATTATAAATCATATCAATCATATTCTAATTTTCTTAAATGGAATCGCATGTTAGCGGGTCGGATTTCAAAGCTTCAGTTGAGGTTAGAATTTGAATCTTATAAATGATGAAATTATTGTATTAGTAAATATGGGTTTGCTGCATTTAAGGCTCACACTTAAATTTATTCACCTAGATGAAATACCATACGCATGCATACGTATGTACTGAACATACAAGCAAACATACACACGCATATATATATATTATATATAATATATATTATATATATGTGTGTATAAATATAAATTATATATATATATATATATATATATATATATATATATATATATATATATATATATATATATATATATATATATATAATATGTGTGTGTGTGTGTATGTATATATATATCTATATATATATGTATTATATATGTATATATATATATATATATATATATATATATATATATGTGTATATATATCTATATATATATATATATATATATATATATATATATATATATATATATATATATATATATATATATGTATATATATAATATATATATATATATATATAAAATGCTAGTTATTGGGTATTAGAACAAATGCTAGCATTACTCGTCAATCACTTCCATGTATTTGAAGCATAAATTCCAGTAAGAAAAACAATTTATCTGTAAATATAAACAGGATACGGTTTGCGGATATCAAAACAAAATAACAAAGCTATTAATTCAAAATCTGATCTTCGCGCTTTTCATGACGTCAAATAAATCTCTAAAAAACATTTTCAGGTTATGGTTAATCTCCTGTTAAATTCCCATGAGAACAATAAGCTTTTATTATGTGTCAGAATTAAATATCGAATTTTCCTTCATGAACTATTTAAGAGTAGATTTAACATAATTTAGATCTTATTTTATTTATTTTAATGTTGTTACGGTTCTTAAAATATTCAATTTTTCCTTGTTTCCTTTCCTGACTGGGTTATTTTCCTTGTTGAAGCCCCTGGGCTTCCAGCATCCTGCTTTTCCAGGGTTGTAGCTTAGCAAGTAATAATAATAATAATAATGATAATAATAATAATAATAATAATAATAATAATATTATTATTACTATCCAAGCTACAACCCTAGTTAGTAAAGCAAGATGCTATAAGCCCAGGGACTCCAACAGGGAAAAATAGCCCAGTGAGGAAAGGAAATAAGGAAATAAATAAATGAAGAGAACAAATTAACAATAAATCATTCTAAAAAAATAATAACAATAATAATACAACCACCGACTATTTCTTAAAAGATAAATAAAAGCAAAACGAATTTAGTCTTTTGATCGCAATGTGGCATTTGTCTGATACCTCGCTTTAATACGTATTGCGATAATCACGTGTACATGAGCTTGTAACTTTGATAGGGGCGAAACATAACTTGGTTATATGGGCGATAACAGGGATTTCAGCTAATTAATGGTGGAGGATATATTCAAATACTAGTGTATCCGACCCGTCAAAAATGACAGTTAATTTTCTAAATAGATATGCATATACACACGCAACCATTACAATTAGATTAACCATTTTTAACCATCTAAATTTCATTACCAATAAGGTTTAGCACTTTTAACCGTCGAAATTTCATAGTAATTCCAATTAATCATGTCTTCTCGAACATACACGATAGGAAGAGAAAACTCAGAGATTATGGAATTAACATAAGGTAGCAGCATGTAAGAAAAAGAACAGTAAGCTAACAAAAGTGTCTATGTAAACAATGGTTGAACTGTATGATAAGTTGGGTTCTCTCCATTCTGAAAGTGACGACTGAAATTTAAAAATGAATGAAATGGAAAATATCGAAGTGTTTTGAATATATGCTTCCAAATATATGGGTCATAAGAAGAATTGGCAGGTGTGAAATGCGTAGATACTTAGAAGACATGGTAAGAAAATTAGCATCGTTTAAAGAAAGTATCAGTATATTCAGAATGTTTACTCATGTGAAAGAATATTATTATTATTATTATTACTATCCAAGCCACAACCCTAGTTGGAAAAGCAAGATGCTATAAGCCCAGGGGCTCCAACAGGGAAAAATAGGGAGGATAGGTTAGACAAAATAGAGTACTTTTTATAAGTGTTAGTTTTAAGGAGGAAAGGAAGGCTTAGAAAAAAGATATATAAATAGAGTAAAACATATTAGAAAGGAAGGCCCTTATATCTAGCTAGAGAAAGGGTACGAGTAAGATATGAATTGAATATTGTGTATCGGGGATTCCACGCGTTTATGGTGAGCTCCCTATAAATGGGTGTAATAATGCGTTTGAGATAAAGAAAAAGTATTTTAAAAGTATTGTGGAGGACGATAACGTACCTTTTCGCATACTGTCACAAATTCAATTGTCCCGAAAAATGGGTCAAATGAACATCTTAACAGGTCTATAATGAGATCAGTACATAACCCTATATACAGTACAAATAAACATCCCGGATACTAAGGACAGGAACCCGCTTCTGAAGGTAAAGCAGGTTACTAATATAACCTTTTTGTTGTTATCAATAAAGGCCGATAAGCCTAGAATAGCTCTCCCATCAGTTAAGGGACTTATTTTCTTATCTTAATTGAGCAAAGCGATTAACTCCAATAAAGTGAAACGTAACTTTCCTGAATAAATTTTAATTATCATTCAGAACTTTACATTTTGCATGCCAATAATTCCAGAGCACATCTTGTTTGTTAAAACAACATACAGTAGTTTAATATCATACGAAGCATAACCAGGTCACTTAAATTTCTTGATTAGCATATTCTATACATAACCAGGTCACTTGAATTTCTTGATTAGCATATTCTATAAATAATGCGTTTATGTATACATATGGTCTTTCCATTAAAAGGGAGAGGGAGTTCCAGATAACTCTCTAGATAAATACTAGAATATGAGGATAAATAGAAGTAAGATAAATAGTTTAAAGGTGCATAGCTATGAAACAGGAAAAAGTGCCATGAATAATTTCAAGGATTCATGACAAAAAAAAAAAAAAAAAAAAAAAAAAAAAAAAAAAAAAAAAAAAAAAAAAAAAAAAAAAAAAAACGTACATTATGGATAAGACTGCGCGTGCCCGGAAAAAAAGCGAATGGTAATGAATAAATTATGGTCCAAGAATGGAGAGGAATAACATTCTTCATCATAATGCTCATATTACACAGTATTCTCGAAGTTTTATTCCAGCTGTGACCACAGATTGTGGAATGATCTTCCTAATCTGACAGTTAAATAATTGTTACTTCGAAAGTTCAATTCAAACTTGGAGCAAAGTTTCTTATGTTGAACAGGCTGACAAATATCTTTTCGTAGTTTATATATGACAGATATATTCTAACGTTACTGAACTCAGAATATTTCATATTAATTATTCACTACTTCTCATTTGGTTTATCTATTTCCTTATTTCTTTTCATCACTGGGCTATTTTTCTTTGTTGGAGCCATTGGGCTTATAGCATCCCAGTTTTCCAGTTACGATTGTAGCTCGGTTGTTAATAAATATAATGATTATAATATTTTTAAATAATAAGAGTAAAAGTGAGCCAAGCTGAGTTTGGAGCAGACGAAAGATGATTGTGATGGAGGATTCAAATTCTATGGCGACAGAGAGGAGTGGAGTTACCAAAAAAAAAAAAAAAAAAAAAAAAAAAAAAAAAAAAAAAAAAAAATGTTTGAAAAGAAGCTTACTAGTTGGCGATACATTGTTTTAGTGGGAGAATATTTGTATACATACTTTGGAATATAATAATAGTGATTCGTAGTTTATGGCGAACATTAAATATTCTGCTTTGCAACTACTTTAGATAAAAATTAACATACTCTTCTTTACAACAATCCGTTCGCTGTAATGCCTTCAGTAAATGTTACTTTTTCGTTTCGAAGCTTAACTAATTGGAAATGCTTACCCAGTACCCTGCTCATCAGACCTTAAAGGGTGTTATTCTAGATAACTTCTAGTATTTTGGGGCAGTCAATCTTCCGAAAATAATAACCAGTTGTCACGTTATTTAAATACGCTCATATACTGATCAACGAAGTAAGAATCGTGTTCCATTAAAAATAACGGGAAAACGTTTATATACTGATGAACGAAGTAGCAATTGTGTTCCTTAAATCATGGAAAAACGTTTATATACTGATGAACGAAGTAGCAATCGTGTTCCTTAAATAACGGGAAAACGTTTATATACTGATGAACGAAGTAGCAATTGTGTTCCTTAAATCATGGAAAAACGTTTATATACTGATGAACGAAGTAGCAATTGCGCTTCTTAAATCATGGAAAAAATTTTATATACTGATGAACGAAGTAGCAATCGTGTTCCTTAAATAATGGGAAAACGTTTATATACTGATCAACAAAGTAGCAATTGTGTTCCTTAAATAATCAAAAAACGTTTATATACTGATGAACAAAGTAGCAATCGTGCTCCTTAAATAATGGAAAAACGTTTATATACTGATCAACGAAGTAGCAATCGAGTTCCTTGAATAATAAAAACGTTTATATACTGATGAACAAAGTAGCAATCGTGCTCCTTAAATAAAGGAAAAATGTTTATATACTGATGAACGAAGTAGCAATCGTGTTCCTTAAATAACAGGAAAACGTTTATATACTGATCAACGAAGTAGCAATCGTGTTCCTTAAATAACGGGAAAACGTTTATATACTGATGAACGAAGTAGCAATTGTGTTCCTTAAATCATGGACAAACGTTTACATATTGATCAACGTAGCAATCGTGTTCCTTAAAGGTAAAACGTATATGGTACATGAGGTGTGTTTCATAATATCGAAGATCCTGCAACTGTCCTATAACTTTAAACGACATACACAGACACATACACACAAAAGAAAATTTTAAACGTTTAGAGATATGACGCGACATTCAATCCAAGAGGACAGTGTTTGTAACTTCCGGCATTCTGTTTAACCTTTTCGAATGCGACATGACCCCTTATTAAAAGACATAGAAAAACAATATCTACATCTAGGGCATAATCATACATAAGATAAAAACGTTGAGTTTTTCCGGACGGCTGAAATCACAATTGAGTTTTCTAAAAATTGGTCGAAACATAGTGTAGAAATTTATCAGTTATGATCATCCTTTAAGATTATCACTAAACAGTAACTAATATATTGTTTTCTCTCCAATAGCTAGATGTTAAACGCTGGTAAAAACGTGTTTATTTGTTAAAACATTATTTTGGCAAGTGATTGAATAGGAAATCCCAAATGGAAATAATTAAGAGATAATAAAAATATCGGAAATTCAAATCCTCTTATATATGAAATTATTATACCTAAATCACGCATTGAATCCCACACTGTCTATAACACCTCATTATGGAATCATTTCTATATCGGTGGACATGTAACAAAGTTTAAAAAACACAAATGACAAAATGGAATAGAAAATTAAATGATGTAAAGAGTAATGACCAAACATATCAATAACCTTACCTTTACTTTAAGACTAGCTGGAGGTCCATAGGTTTCAACAATAAAAGCAAACAGGGGATGATCTTGACACAGTACCTGGAGAGATGGAATAACAAGTTAAAAACAGCTGGTGTAGAAAACCTAGATTGACAATCTAATTCTGCAGTAAAACAGCGTTGCCTCAGACAATGAACGCAAAAACGTTGTAGGCTATTAATTTGGAAAACACATTGAAACAAAATCTGATGATAAATAATACTAGTTTTTAAGCTACGTTTTAGACACACACACATACACACACAAATATATATATATATATATATATATATATATATATATATATATGATATATATATAAATATATATATATATATATATATACACACACATATATATATATATATATATATATATATATATATATATATATATTTATATATATACACATATGTATATATATATATTATGTATACATACACACACATATATATATATATATACATATATATATATAAATATATATATATATGTGTGTGTGTGTGTGTGTGTGTAGAAATCAAATGTTTCGAACTAAAACTGACCCACCTTGACCATTGTCTCATTACAACTCAAATGTATAGATGTAATATACTAGTCACTTTTACCAAATATTTACTTAATTTTAATAACTATAACGTATCTTTAATTTCTAGACTTCCTCGCACATTTATGCCTTAAATCCTGTTGGGAATAAAACAAGATTTTGTTTTTCTGTAACAGGATTCGA
>NC_090764.1:12360855-12363355 GCF_036898095.1 Palaemon carinicauda
ATAATAACAATAATAGTTAAATATGGAAGGAAGAACCACAGTTCCAGTTGCAATGTTCCTCTTAGCAGCCATTTCAGCATCTTTGCTAACTCCGACATCTGCTTCACCTGTGCGAAATGGAACTTCGCCACCATCACCTTCAGCAATCATTATCAATGGAACATCAGCTGATATCGATTTCATGGACAACGCCTTCATCTTCTGCGAGATACAACAACTTGATACACAAGACTTCCTCCATCACTACACGATCGAATGGCACAACTCCTTAG
This sequence comes from Palaemon carinicauda, assembly GCF_036898095.1. NCBI lineage: Eukaryota > Metazoa > Arthropoda > Malacostraca > Decapoda > Palaemonidae > Palaemon > Palaemon carinicauda. The sequence goes on from NC_090764.1 coordinate 12,361,128, forward strand.
GAAACATAGTGCCCACCTGGCATCGGAATGCCCACGTCTTCACAATTGGTAGGGGCAGTCACGTGGCCCACTCCTACCTGGTTTTCCAGGACTTCACCAGCGGGTTGTCTGGAAACTACTCCTGCAGCGTCAAGAGGAATGGCGTCGTCCTCTCCTCCAGTATTATTTCCGTCAGATAATTTCCGCTGAAGATGGTCTCATCAGGAAATTGATCTCCATTTCTTTCATCTATTTATTCAAACAATTAATTTATAATATACAAATATTGCTACAACAGCAATTACTGAACGCAATTTACTTTATTGTGATTAACTTAGAATAATTATTAGTTACACATTTAATGTGTTGCTGCTCGTGTTATTAACTTATTTTAATTTTAATAATTTATTATAAAAACTTATGTGTATTACACTTAATATACATATTTGGAAAAGTAAAAATTCATTTAATGTTATTTATTGTAGCCAAACTACTGATTATATTTTTCTATTATTAACTTATGTATTTGGCATTGATTACTATAATTTATTGACATCATGTTTATATTAGATGTCACTATTTATTGTGATTTATTGTATTCATGCTATTTATAAGAATTATTTTATTAAAAATACTCATTATCTATTATCTCAAAGCTAATAAATCAATTTCTCCACCTCTGATAAATTGTTTTTATAAAAGCTAGTCACAGTTATCTAATATATGATACATCTTGTACACCTAATAACAATGAAAAATATATCAAATTCATTATCACGATTATTACTATTATTATTACTAGCTGAGCTACAACCCTAGTTGGAAAAGCAAGATGCTATAAGCCCAAGGGCTCAAACGGGAAAAATAGCCCACTGAGGAAAGGAAATAACGAAATAAATAAACAATATAAGAATTAATGAAATCTTAAAATTAAATATTTTAAAAACATTAACAACATTAAAACAGATATTTGATATATAAACTATAAAAGGACTTGTGTAAGCCTGTTCAATATAAAAACATTTACGGCGAGTTTGAACTTTTGTTATTCAAACGTTCAGTGGAAATACAAATTAATCGTTATATCTTTTTCCTTCAATATGGAAATGCAGACAAACTAACAATACTAATGCAATACAATGTTTCTCAAAAGTCTTTGATATTTCACAATGATATGCAAAAGAAAGAGCTCTCCCAACAATAACATTGATTTAATGACTTTTCGAACGCATGTAGCTAATACGAACATGCGCATATGTGATTTTAGGTAAATTTCTCGATTGCAATTTCTCGAAAGTCAAATTCTCGAACTCAATTGCTCGAAAAATAATTTCTCGAATTATCATTTTCTCGAATCCCATATTTCTCGAAATCTATCTATTTTGTCGAGAAAATTGGTTGGAAAAATTTTCATGTATTTCAAGGAAAATATATCCTTTTGGGTTGACAAACACAAATGTTAAAAATTTATTGTAAATGAAGGAATGATAAATATACAAAGGTTATAATTTTATTGTATGTATAAAAATATTATCATTTAGAATGAAATACAGTATCAAAATTTAATCAATCAAAATGAAATGTTGTATGCTACACTTCGTAGATATTCTTCGACAGACCTCTCTTCGTCTCTTTTTATTTTCCGATTTTCACTTGTATTAGTCTCACTCATTTTCTTTCTACTTTGTTTTTCCATACTGTATTATTTTATCTAAATAAAATAAAGTTAATATCTTTTGTGACGCAAAAGTGTGATTACAAATAGGTACGCAGTGTATCGTGCATTATACGTACGCCCGTACATACAGGACATCACGGAATGCTAATAGCCTCTTTATAAATTAGTCTGGCGCTTACGGGATACTTTCGATTGTGTTCGAGAAATTTACTTGTTTGTTTTCGAGTAATTGACATTCGAGAAAATGATAGTTCGAGAAATAATTTTTCGGTCAATTGAATTCGAGAAATTTACCTTCGCGCAATTGATTTCGAGAAATTTGCCTGACACCCGCATATGTTATACTTCTTACTGACGCGTGCGAGATCCATCCATATACCAAGGCACTTCCCCCAATTTTGGGGGGTAGCCGACATCAACAAATGAAACAAAAATAAAAAAATAAAATAATAAGAGGGGACCTCTCCTCTCTCCGTTCCTCCCAGCCTGACAAGGGACTCGACAGAGTTCAGTTGGTACTGCTAGGGTGCCACAGCCCACCCTCCCCCGTTATCCACCACAGATGAAGCTT
>NC_090764.1:12378355-12398355 GCF_036898095.1 Palaemon carinicauda
CATCTTAATTTAGACATAACTTAAGTGTGAAGTGTTTTAGTAGCTAAATTTAGAATATAAAAAAAAATAAATTATTACTTTATTTATCTTAATTTAGACATAACTTAAGTGTGAAATGTTTTAGTAGCTAAATTTAGAATCTAAAAAAAGACGAAATTATTAAATTATTTATCTTAATTTATACATAAGTGTGAAATGTTTCAGGAGCTAAATTTAGAAATACAAAAAGTCTAAATTATTGACGTTGATTTACAATTTTCTCAGAAATTATTCTTAATTTAGACAATTTTAGTGTGAAATGTTTTGGTAGCTAAATTTAGAATCTCAAAGTCTAAATTATTGACGTTGATTTACATTTTCTCGGAAATTATTCTTAAGTTAGACATAACTTTATTGTGAAGTGTTTTAGTATCTAAAATTAGAATCTCAAAAAGTCTATATTATATTAAACTTGGATTTACATTTTTTCTCGTTGATTAATCTTTATTTAGACATAACGTAAGTGTGAAGGGTTTTAGTAGTTAAATTCAAAATCTCAAAAAGTCAAAATTATATTTAATTTTATATACATTTTTCTCGGAAATTATTCTTAATTTAGACATAACTTTAGTGTGAGAAGTGTTTTATTGGCTAAATTTAGAATTTCAAAAAGTCAAAATTAAATTGACTTTGATTTATATTTTTGTCGGAAATTAATCTTAATTCAAACATAACTTTAGTGTGAAGTGTTTTAGTAGCTAAATCTAGAAACTCAGACAAAATTATATTGACTTTGATTTACATTTTTCTCTGAAATTAATCTTAATTTAGACATAACTTTAGTGTGATTTTTACAATTGCAAAGTAACTTATTTCCAATTACTGAAAGGTACTTAATGCAACCAGGATCTTTTATCTCACCGGCAGAAATTCTATCCATGAGGAAGATTTCATAAATTTCATTAGAATGTTATTCGCTTCTGAAACTTAACGCAAACCAATGCTTCTCTTCTTTTTAATCAGGTAAGAATACTAGAATTTTTCCAAATCAGTCATATAATTATAATAATGATAAATATTATTATTATTATTATTATTATTATTATTATTATTATTATTATTATTATTATTATTATTATTATTACTTGCTAAGCTACAACCCCAGTGGCCCCAACAGGGAAAATAGCCCAGTTAGGAAAGGAAATAAGGAAAAATAAAATATTTTAAGCACAGTAACAACATTAAAATAGATACTTCCGATATAAACTATAAAAGTTTAACAAAACAAGAGGAAGAGAAATTAGATAGAATACTGTGCCCGAGTGTACCGTCAAGCAAGAGAACTCTAACCCAAGACAGTGGAAGACCATGGTATAGAGGCTACGGAACTACCCAAGACTAGGGAATAATAATAATAATAATAATAATAATAATAATAATAAAAATAATAATAATAATAATAATAATAGGCAACCTGTACAGTACTGTTGTTTCAACAATAAAACGTCACCGTGAGTCTTATTATTTTTCAAAATTGAATATTATTTTCCTTAACATGAAATGCATTAATTTAAAAAGTAAGAAACAATGATAATAACTATAATGTATTTGGTAATGTATTTTTTTATCCTTGAATTGTTAATTGCATACGAAAATCTTGATACATAAGTTCACCAACGCTCAACTCGTTGTAGTAACAATAATGAAAAATACGTAATTTCTCCAATGGTTTTTTATTGACAATTGTGTAAATATTTTCAAGTTGTGTTTTGACCTTGTGAGAGGAGAAAGGACCCATATGCTTCAGTAAGTTATGTGGAGCTTTGTAACTTTTGTTCCTACACCCTAATCCTTCCGAGTTGCCGGTTGCAATGTCCTTTCAAAAGACCAATTAAAGTAGTTTAAGAAAGTCGATGTGGTAACGTCCGTGACTGGTAAACGCCAGACTGGGGCTCGAGTCCCACTCAAACTCGTTAGTTTCTTTGGTTGCTGCAACCTCGCCCTCCTTGTGAGTTAATGATGGGGGGTTTGGGGGAGTCTATAGATCTATCTGCCGAGTCATCAGCAGCCAGTGCCTGGCCCTCCTTGGTCCTATCTTGGGTGGATACGGGGCTTGGGCGCTGATCTTGTATATATGGTCAGTCTCTAGGTCATTGTCCTCTGCCATTCATGAACGGCCTTTGAACCCAAGGAGATTAGGGTCAAGATCATAATAACAATAACTCATACGTTAGCTCGAAAGTAACTGCGTATTCCATAACCTAAATTACTTTATATTACATATGTCCCATATGTAATCAGAATAAATACCTCAAAGCAAATAACTCGCACTAGTTCGAATTTCGTAGTCCCCTCGACAGAAACACCTTGAACCCCTCTACCAAACTCATTTCCCACCACTTCAACATAGTGTTAAATCAACATAAATAAATTTGCATTTTTATTGGACTGAAACTTTATGTCTCATGTGGGAAAACTCTTACAGTATATATACTCGATTCATGTCAACAGTGTTTACAGTAATACGCAATATGTAGTTTTTCGTAATATAGAGTGTACAAAGTATTTAATTTCAGTAAATCTCAGCTTAACTTTGCACATCCACACATGCAGATTCAACCCTTCCCTCTTTCATAACTACAACACGCTATTTTAGGTAATTTGTGGGTGATTGTTGTTTTTCGAGAGGTTGCCTTTCAGCGTGACAGGATATATATATATATATATATATATATATATATATATATATATATATATATATATATATATATATATATGTATATATATATATATATATATACATATATATATATATATATATATATATATATATATATATATATATATATATATATATATAACAGTCAGAGATGGTGGCAAAGCATTAGACTGGATTGGTGATAGGAATATAGTAGACCTAGGGTATGCTGATGTTGCTGTCCTTGCTAGCAGACCACCACAGGATTTGCAATGCTTGCTTACCAGAATACATGAGATATCACACGAGGTTAGGCTGAAGATAAATAGAACAAAGACAGAGATGATGAGAACGGAGTATGCAATGGAAGATGAAATATCATTGGAAGGAGAAAGGATTAATGGGGTAGAATTATTTAAGTAATTAGGAACTATGATCTCCAATACAGGGTCTTTAGAACTAGAGGTTAGTGAAAGATTGAAAAACCAAATCAGAAAATGGGTAGGTTAAATAAAATTGGGAAATCAAATCGCCTTAAATTACATATAAAAATCAGACTATATATCAGTTTAGTGATATCGGTGTTATTCTATGGACATGAGTCATGGTATGACAATGAAACAATCTCCAATAGATTTAGTAGATTTGAGAACAAAGCCCTCAAAAGGATATGTGGAGTTAAATGGCAGAACAGGATTAGAAATGAAAGTATAAGAGAGATTACTCGAGTACCATATTGGATGAGAATATGATGAGGGGTAGATGGAGATGGTTTGGGCTTGGTCTTCGCACTCCCCATGAGAGATTATTTCTCCAAACGTTCAGCTGGGCTCCACAGGGCACTAGAAGAGTTGGAAGACCCAGGCCTACATGGCTGAGGACTATGAAGCACGAAATAGGAGATGAAGAATGGAGAAGTGTTGAATTAAAAGCTCAAGATAGGAAAGACTGGCGAAATCTAACCGAGGCCCTTTGCGTCAATAGGCGTAGGAGGAGATGATGATGATGATGAAGCTACAATCCTAGTTGGAAAAACAGGATGCTATGAGCCCAAGGGCTCCAATAAGGAAAATAGCCCAGCGAGGAGAGAAAACAAGGTAAAATACAATATCTTAAAAACAGTAACATTAAAATAAAATAAACTATTGAATGACCCTTTTATGAATAAAGATTCGAAAGAATAAAATTCGTTTTTATTAGAGTAGGCCTATATAGATTTAACTATCACAGTGACCTCTTCTCGCGTGTATTTCCTACCATTTTTTGGATAATCTTGTGGCTATAATCCCTTAAATTAGAAGAGTATATAAATAAATGTGTACTTCTCCTAACTGGTGGGAATATATATTTTTTACGGGCTGCTCAACGGCAAGAGCCCTTGTCTTACACAAGGTAAGGCAATCTACACACACACACACTAACTGGTGTTACTCAAGGGAAAAGCAAATCAGCAGACACTACTATTACATCTTTAACTGCTGAATCAAGAATATTACAAGGTGCAGAAGTATGACACAGAAAAAGCAGCTGTATTACAGCTACACTTCTATTCTCAAAAGCATTGGGCAGCTCTCTACTCGTAAAACTGAAGTTTACCTTTTTGTAACGAGTGCATCGTCAGCCTCCTGATGCACAACTTTTCGGTGTTTCCCTTATGCACATAGGGTTCATATTTTGTGTGTATATATATATATATATATATATATATATATATATATATATATATATATATATATATATATATATGCATAAAATAATTACGTATATACGGAATACAATACGCGTTGTGTATATTCTATACACACACGTACACATATGTAATGAGGCCCTTTGCTTCTTACGGTGTTATATGGAAAGCATATTGTATTGGAAAAGAAGAGAATTGATATCCAAGAACAGTACCGAAAGAGCCCACGAAAGATAATGGTGAATGGTGCAGGAGTAGGCCTAAGGTCTAAACGAATGGCGTTGTGTAAGTTTTAAGGCACGGGGGATTATGAAAGTTGTTGAAATATATTCACGTTGATATATATGTGTATGTATGTATATACCTAAACACTAATATATGGAATGGATAGCAGATACGTTGATTGGAAATGCTCACTTCTGGAGTATTAACATGCAACACAGGAAAATCTTGGAAAGAATTAAAGAAATGTACAAAAAGTAAACATCGAAAGTAGTGAGGAATTCAACTGTTACACTGGATGACAACTACAAATATTAAAGATCAAATATTGAATACATTGCATGTAGGATACTATCACCTAATATAAAGTCTTAATAAAGAAATGCCTAAATATGATTCATTAAAACTACATAAACATGAAGAGGAAACAAGAGATGATGAATGGCGAAGTCTTGATTTAAAAGTTCAAGATAGAGACGACTGGCGAAATCTAACCGAGGCCCTTTGTGTCATTGGCGTAGGAGGAGATGATGATGATGACATGAACATATTAATGTCATCACAAGAGAAAACTGTTTAGGAAATTTTTAAAATAGCATACCCAAGTCACTGCTGAAGAAGTCGCAAAGTCTATTCAACAAGACAACCAAATTAATAACAAATATTATATCCACTGTTGGAAAGAGTTACTTTCTCTTTTACTGGGTATTACTGGATAACAAGTCCTACTAAAGCTAAAATTTGCTGAACTATATTTATAGATTTTTTTTTTAAAAACCTGCCATTTTACTCAACATCTGGAATTTAACGAGTATGTTTTCACGTATACTGTGATAAATGATAAACGAATATAACGTGGAGGATTTCATGAAAAATTAACATTGCAAGAAGCATTAATAATGTATGAGTAAAGGATCCAAGACGTAGCAAACACATTTCAAAACGAACCTTTGAATATACGGAACGCACAATTCAACAACTCCAAGGTGCAAAAACTAGATCCATGTATCTAAAACAACTATGGCAAGGAAAAAACATAAAAATCAAGATAACTACAAGATAGTATTCTATACTTATCTTAATTTGACCGTACCTGGTCCAATTTACTCGAAATTCCTATAGTCTCAGAAGGCAGAACTGCATGCTAGAGAGCCATACAGGTTTCCATATCATACATGAGTGGCAGAGATAACCTTACACGTGATCAACGCCCAAGCATCCCTTATTCATCGAAGGTATGACTAGGATCAGACGATGACCCAGTAGGTAGACCCCAAATCTAAGTAATTCGATTGAGAGTATACTATACTCCAACAAGGCCTATAGTCTCCCCAAATTCGCGGGCTCCCATACCCAGTACACATGGATACACCTGAAAACCACGGTCTAGGTATCTCAACCGTGCTGAAAACTATCGGGCTTAACCGGGACTCGAACTCAACTCACGGGTTGTGAGTAAGGAACGTTTCCAATAGGGTACCATAGCAAATGGACATAGACTACGTATGGTCACAACGAGGAACAAAAAAAAAAAAAATAAAAAAAATATGATAATAAGCTTTCAGTAGGAGAGAGGATGTATGTAAAACAGGTCACACAGACCGTAATGGATACAATGCACTGCAGATAAGCATTTTATGCAATTGAGAGAAATGACTGATATATAAAGTGTGTGTATATATATATATGTGTGTACGTAAGCACTAAAATCTAGATCTCATACTAGAAAAAATCTATACCTTCTATCAATATAACATTTCAAAGTCCTGTACATATAAATAAATATAAATGTGTTAATGTTTTAGCAATTACTCAAATATACCAAAACCGATTGACTAATCGTAGATCCTCTAAAATAAATTTCTGATACTGTCAGTAAATTCCTTGGACAATTCATACTTAAGTATGGATCGCTACAACAAAGATTATGAGACTACCTCATGTCGCCTTCAATAAATAATGATATTAAATACGGAGAATAATTCAAACTGGGTTAAATTAAACGGTACACGATGTTGTCGTCATATGCAAAAGTATGCTACGAGCTTCCCTGCACCGGCAGAATTTTAATTCTATTATACTCCCAAGCGTATCCTTTGGCTATCCACGTCCACTACCATATCCTTGCGAGGGAATCCCTCCGAAGGGTGACCACAGAGATCTCGTTATCACACATGAATTCTTTCCAATGGGCTCACGCAATGGGAAATCGCCCTTCCTTTCTCACCCTCTTATATAAGCCCCATCAATTCTCGACATAGGTCAGTTAAGTCAGTCACTCAGTCTTCTCAACATTTTTTCCCTATATGAATAAAATGTTTGCTAATTCTGAACATTATATAGTTTTAAATATGTTTTTTTTATATATGATTCGCGATATATATCTTTCAAAAACATTCTGTGCAACGATTCAGTAAATATTGTCAGTAGAAAATTAAACCTTAGTACCAATAGTCATACTCTATGCTCATATTGTGGCAGGCATTCCATGTAAGTCACATCATTATTTCACAGCCATGTCTTACAACAGCAAACAAACAAACACCAATTACAAGCAAATAAAATATTAAACATACATTTACATACCTTTTCAATACGGCGCCGATATACCAGGATACCTCTCTTTAATAATGTAGGCCTAATTCTCTCCTTCGATAGCTGGGCCTTCAAGGTTGGTTTGCTTGTGTTAAGGACATGAACAAGTCATTGCATAAACATCCTCGAGATAAAATTTCAGAAACTAATTTAATTAGCTGACACTCGATGCAAGTATTACCGTTATTTCGTTTAATATTTAAAACAGAGCTCACGCAGTTCAGAACTACTGAAGGTAAAATGAATATTAATATTAAATTCAGTGAATAGCATTGAACATGATTTCATTGTAAATTATATGGTGGTTAATAGTGCCAAATGCTTTTAACATATGATACGATGCATCAATATCCCAAGACGACAGGCTTTCATTTGACTTAAAATTGCAAGATAAAAAAAAATTGATAATAAAGTATTGGCCTAATCTCGTTCAAAAAATTATTTGATCCTAAGCAAAACAGAGAAAAGATTGAATATCAAATAAATATATTAGTTATCTCGTCAATAATACGAATTCACAATAATGGAAAATTAATTGATTACACTTACTCGGTCGTGAAACACAGGGCTTCATATAGTATACAATAAGCTATCTTGTGTATCGCAATCCGGGAATAACAAACACCAATTTAAATATTTCTTCAAAGTTACTATATACTAATTGCGGAGAGCACTGAATATTGAAAACCGAACACTATGGCGTTGCTGACACGACTGAAAAAGTGAAAATAAAGATACCACAAATGAATCACCCAACAGCCATCTTTGTTTTCTTTCGTCGATGTCAGTCATGAGTTATCTTCCAAAAAGCCTATAGTATTCTTTCAAAATGTCATGGCATAATAAACATGAAATTGTCTTAACAGCTTATTCTCGATTTTTCGGGTATCAAACCAAAAGATTATGGCGTTGCTGACACAACTGAAAATAAGATACCACAAATGAATCACCCAACAGCCATCTTTGTTTCCTCTTCTTGATGTCGGTCATCAGTTATCTTCCAAAAAGCCTTTAGTATTCTTTCGAAATATCATGGCATAATAAACATGAAATGTTTTTCCAGCTTATTTTCAATTTATTGTATATCAGACTATAATATTATTATGGTTTTACTTGCTTGCCTCCAAGAAAAACGATTAAAACCGGTCAATTATTCAACGACCGTACTGGCGAAGAGACGTTTCCTATAATATAAACACGTGGCCTTGAGTGTATTCAGGTCATTCGGAGACAATCGCGCGTACGATGTAGACCTCATTTTTTGTGTTGCGTTATTAATACTTTTTTTTTCTTTTTTTCTGTGAAATTTGAAGATGGCGTTGATTCTACAACTCTTAATAACTGTTGACGTCGGAAACGTTCGAGAGAATCCCACACCTAACGCAAGGCAAGTTTTCATTACGTGTTCTATTGAAGGTAACCGGTAAGTTTTTATTACGTGTTCTATTGAAGGTAACCGGCAAGTTTTCATTACGTGTTTTATTGAAGGTAACCGGTAAGTTTTCATTACGTGTTTTATTGAAGGTAACCGGCAAGTTTTCATTACGTGTTTTATTGAAGGTAACCGGCAAGTTTTCATTACGTGTTTTATTGAAGGTAACCGGCAAGTTTTCATTACGTGTTTTATTGAAGGTAACCGGTAAGTTTTCATTACGTGTTTTATTGAAGGTAACCGGCAAGTTTTCATTACGTGTTTTATTGAAGGTAACCGGCAAGTTTTCATTACGTGTTTTATTGAAGGTAACCGGCAAGTTTTCATTACGTGTTTTATTGAAGGTAACCGGCAAGTTTTCATTACGTGTTTTATTGAAGGTAACCGGTTTCCCGGGCTTTTTTTACTGCTACCGTCTAGTAAACAGAATCCTTCATTAAACCATATATTGACATATAAGAATAATTTATTCACTTTTTATATATAATGGGTTTTCAAATGAATTTTGTACATGGTCTCGCAGATTACCTTATGTAGGCTTAGCTATGATTCGCAAAACTAACATGTTAGGGGTGAGCCTAGGCCTAGTTGGTTAACACCTCGGTATGCACTTTCCAAAAGCCTTCATTTTCAGTTTATTTAATCTTGGCTGATTCGCAAAACTAACATGTTAGGGTGAGCCTAGGCCTAGTTGGTTAACACCTCGGTATGCACTTTCCAAAAGCCTTCATTTTCAGTTTATTTAATCTTGGCTGATTCGCAAAACTAACATGTTGGGGGTGAGCCTAGGCCTAGTTGTATAACACCTCAGTATGTACTTGCTTAAAGCTTTCATTTTCAGTTTATTTAATCTTAGCTATGATTCGCAAAACTAACTTGTTGGGGGTGAGCCTAGGCCTAGTTGGTTAACACCTCAGGATGCACATGCCAAAAGCCTTCATTTTCAGTTTATTTAATCTTGGCTATGATTCGCAAAACTAACATGTTAGGGTGAGCCTAGGCCTAGTTGGTTAACACCTCAGGATGCACTTTCCAAAAGCCTTCATTTTCAGTTTATTTAATCTTAGCTATGATTCGCAAAACTAACATGTTGGGGTGAGCCTAGGCCTAGTTGGTTAACACCTCAGGATGCACATGCCAAAAGCCTTCGTTTTCAGTTTATTTGATACTCAATCACTATCTATAATAATCGCATATAACCATCTTCTAATGCTGTTTTAGTTGTGCTTGCAAAATAAACTTACATGTAATATGCGTAATATACAGCGAAGCCATGAATTTCCAAAATGAAAAGTTTTACACGGCAGATATCATTGCTTTAAGTTATACTATAATTTGTGTTTTAAATCTAGTCTGAGAAGATTGATTCCTGGAGAAGCGACATGTGTACAGTAGACTACAACTGAGAGTTCGTTAGCGCAAGTGGAAGCGTCCCGTTGCTAATACCGAGTTTGGTTGCTTAGATCTCTCGTGAGGGTTATCAGGGTTGCCATCTGGCCGTTTTTGCGGCCAAATTTGTCAAATTTGGCCTATGGAAAACTCTCTGGCCGTAAATTATTAGCCATCGACGGCCAAACAATTTGGCCGAATTTTGGCCGTATTGTTTTCAAAATGATTACATTTCATGTAATATCATTTATCTTTCATATGTTATATCTAATTTTTATTTCTAATCAGTAAAATATCAAATGAAATGACAGTATAGTGATTTAACAACCACGTAACCTACTGGCTATGTTGAGGTTTATGCCTTCACTGCACTTCATACGGTACACTGTAGATACTCGCCTTCGAGTATAATTTTATACCTTCACTCCTGGCTGCCTCCCATACACACGCTTTCCCTCCCGACCTATTTATTATACTGTAATACAACAGCGATGGTTTCCACCAGTTACACCTGTTGCAGAATGGCCTTCCGGGCCCCAGTGCACCAAATTCATTAGTCTTGTGGCTGCCGATTGGAAGTGTATCAGGCTTGTAATTTGTTGGACTGGGGCTCGAGACCCGTTCAAGCGTTATACAGTATTATAGTTTTTTTTTATCTTTTTATTAAAAAGTTAAATTACATTATTTTTATTTACACTCACAATATTTTCAGCATTTTTATATAAACAAAATCCATCTAATTTAACAATATACAAAATTACACATCCTAATTTTGAATTTTAGTTACTCAAAAACAATAATTTATATATTTTTTTGTGAACATTCTGAACATTATATATTGTAGTAGTGTCTGCACCCTTACCATCCTTGTTGGGCGGTTTGTGGGAGCCTGTAGTTCTGTCTGCTGAGTCATAAGCAGCAATTGCTTGATGGAGAAGGGCCTTGAACGCTCAGTATATGTATTTATGGGGCCAATCATGAACAAATTTTGAATTGGTATCATTACGGTAGTCTCCCAATGATAGGTTATTAACATGAGCGTAAATTGTTGTTGAACATATCCCAAATTTGAATTAGATCTCTCGTAAGGTATTTTACCCCACGAAGGAATTGCTGAAAGGCCTTTGCAGTTTCTTTTACCCTTAGTGACTTCAACTTCGTTCTTGCTTCCTACTTTCATTTAGCCTACTGGCTAGTACAGTGGTAACGTGTTTGCCTAGCATTTGCATGACAGCAGATCGATCTCCGGCCGGGACCGGGAGTTTAAGCTGTTTACTGGGGTGGCCACTGCTGTGGTTGGGCACCACAGTGGGGGTGGGGGGCTTGCCCGGCTGACGTTCTGGTGAGCATCTATTCTGATGGAACTGAATCCAGACACCTTTAACCTTTTAACCTTTGCTGGCCGATGCCTTTCAACGCCTCCATTCTTATCCGAGTCCTGAATGGCCTCTAGAGCTACGTGGCCGGTCATATGGCCTTCTTTTTATATTATTCTAATGGTCGACATAATTGCACCAGATTGTCAATTACTTACATTGGATTACCATGTTTAAATTTCCTTCGATAATTCAAGTCGCCCTTGCTAACCCAAGCCTGATTTCATAGTCTTTTTTTTTATATTATCTTGTAAACTTTTATGTAGAACGTAACAGATAGCAGAAGAATGCGCACACCGAGTTTTACATTTAAAGAAAATGAAATATCTGCGGCCACAATATATTCCTTTCTGGATGGTGATGCCTTAACGTGGTGAAAGAAAGGGTTTGTGTATCATGATCATCAAGGCTGTACTAGACTTAGTCAAGGCCACCCATACTGTTAGTTTGCTGTGAGCAATCGTATTAAAGTCTCCCACCATCACCAATCCTCAATGACTAGCGTGGTGATGAAAATTGACAAACTCCCAGACATGACTAAGGGCATGCCTGAGCCCTTTGTCCTGCAGTGGACTAGAAACGGCAGTGTGCGTGTGTTGAGAGAGAGGGAATTTTTCAGTTGCAAAGTACGCTTTACTGTACATATATTTACCCACGGCTCACCAACCTGATATCGGAAGAAGAGAATGTTAATGTTAAAGGTAGGGTTTTTATGAGTAAGAAAACGTTAATAACCCTATAGTATTTAAACAAAAGCATAATAGCCTTAGGTCTATACTGGATAAAATTTGTGCCACCTTTGTATTTTAGGGGGCAGTCCATTAACTGGCTGTTTCATTCACTCGGAAGTTTCGTTATAAAAATACTTCTACTAAACCATATGTAAACACTAAAACTTCAGACAAATGTTCTGTTGCACTTTATGCTTTATTTGTATTTGTAAATTGGGTTGAAGGTTAAGCATCCGTAGTAAATTATATATATATATATATATATATATATATATATATATATATATATATATATATATATATATATATATATATATATATATATATATGTATATATATATATATATATATATATATATATATATATATATATATATATATATATATAATAAGGCTTATATGATGAGATTGAAACCAGAATTGCAAAGTTGTGTTAAAAATTCAATATGAAAGTGTTATGTGAAAGATATTTAAATTAATTCCTTGCACATATTGTGGTGAATATATATTTACTTCATGTAACCAATAGCCTAAAGGTTGCTTGGAGCAGCCATTGGATTTTGTAAACCAAAATTAAAGTATAACATACTCCCGGTGGTCTTTACACATATAACGTCTTTGAAAAATTTTCTTGTGTATGAGTACATTGTGAATGGCATAAATCAGATATTTCACGTTAGCTTTTTTTGTTATATAAAGACTTTTCCTATCACCAAGCTGCTTGCCACGAGCACGAGCAGGGCTATCCAGGGTTGCCAGTTTGGCCTTTTTTCAGGCCAAACAAATTTTTTACTTTGGCCTTTTTTATTTGAATACGTTGGCCTTTAGTAATATGAAAAAAGGCGGGCCTTAAATACTATATTTTTGACCTTTAATGGCTTGGCCTTTTAAAGCTTATGTTGATTAAAAGTTGGCCTTCTATCAATTAGAAAAACTGGCAACCCTATGGCTATCACATTCTCCACACTGTCACTCCACCCTCTCAGCCTCACAAACTCACACCTCGAAGTTGCTACCTAAACTTTTTTTTTAAATTGTGACGGTTGCTCTGTCAGACTAGACTGGATCTCGATATGTTGTATATCAAGTCAATATTGATTAATTTTAAGGATTTTGGAATAAACAGCAATAGCGAGACTGAATTTTTGAAGTGATAATGATGAATTTCAAGACTCCAATAACAAAATTGCAGTAGTTTTCTTTTAATAATGTGTATGCATTAATCATCATCATTAGTCGTAGTAAATCCACTGCAGGACAAAAGCCTCACACATGTCTACTCGCGTCTTTTATACCAGTCTATTCCCGAAAAATTTCTTAGCTCGTCAATCCAACGCATTCTCTTCCGTCCCATTTATATATATGTATGCATGTATGTATACAGAGAGAGAGAGAGAGAGATCATATATATATATATATATATATATATATATATATATATATATATATATATTAATAGTTTATTCTTTACTTCATTTGTTTCGTATATCGCGGTTATTTACATATTAATAATGTTAAAAATTATAATTATGATCTCTCATAATCCTTTATGAAATAGGTATCCAAACTCGTCTTAAACTAATTAGCACATTTTACTATCAACAGTACACCTAGGCCTATTGAACGACACTCCTTATAGTTCTATTAGCCTTACTGAACCAAAACGTTCTGTGTTGTATGCTTTCTGTGGCAGTTATTTATACGGTATGAATTTCCCTACTAAATTTACCTGCACAAATCATGTAGCCTAGATAGCCATTGGAAAACTATTTAATAAAACTAATTTATTCTTGAATTATCATTGCATTTTAATCAGCACACAATGTCGTTATAAAGTGTAGAATTTATTGGCAATCTGATTCCACGTTCCACACTTTATTAACGTGTAGTAGAATAGCCTTCTCAATTACGTAAATACCATGTTTTGACAGCCAGCTTCTGTCACAATGGACCTCAACCTTTCTATTACACATTTGAAACATCTGTGTACCATAACATCGCTGCATAGAGGTTCGAATCACGTGTCAAAATATACGTGGCGAGGGGATAAAATTCTTGATCGGTCTTTTTTTTTTGGGGGGGTCATATTAAGGGAAGGATAACTCTCCTCTTTTGGTCAATGTGGGATGAAATATATCTAGGTCTTCTAATGGTATATGCAACGCCAAACACAATATATATATATATATATATATATATATATATATATATATATATATATATATATATATATATATATATATATATATGAAAATGTCATGTTCGTAATTATCTAATGTGTGTGCATTATTTCCCAATTCACATTGAATCCTTGTCCTTTTTTAGCAAATAAACTTCCGGTTGAACATTAATTAGTTCTTCATATCTTGATAATTTAGCTTCGTTCAAAATGCTTCAACAGTGGTCCAATTAGATAACGGAATGATGTTGACCTTTTCTGCACGTAACTCAGGATTCTATGCCAGCTGAGATTTTCTGACATATGTGTTCTTTTTTTTCGGTATCCCATCACATACATACCTGGATGTACTGTTGTTAGGTGTTAAGTCCACATTTTTGCTCCCTTTCTGAATGGCAGGTTGATGGTAGCAGCAAAGTCTTAAAGAAGCTGTGAGTACAATCAAACCACTCCACCACGCGAGCAACCAGGCAGTTGAACGTCTCTTGGTATGAATCTCTCTCTCTCTCTCTCTCTCTCTCTCTCTCTCTCTCTCCTCTCTCTCTCTCTCTCTCTCTCTCTCCTGTGTTTAACATCAGTAAATTCTTTGGTTGATAGATAATATCGGGTTTAAGAGAGGTGATTACTGCACAGAAATAGAAGTCCTAGTACTACTGCAGTATTTAAAATTTTGAATGCTGTCTATAAATCATTTAATTATAATTTTTTATTTATTTTGTTCGTAACCTGTTGTCCACTACTCTATCAGGTAGACAAAGTCAATGTTTCAACCACAGTCCATCCTGAGAATGAAGTCGGTTCAGGGTGTGTCGGGTGATGTCGTGCGCTCTCTCTCTCTCTCTCTCTCTCTCTCTCTCTCTCTCTCTCTCTCTCTCTCTCTCTCTCTCTCTCTCTCTCACTCTCTCTCTCTTATGTATATATATTTACTTCCCAACTATGTGCTGTAATATTTCATATGTTCTGTTTATAGTAAAGGAGGCTACATAATACAACGAGTGTCGATGTTCAGGATTATATGTAAACAGTGTGTTTCAACAACAGTCTATTATTATTATTATTATTATTACTATCCAAGCTACAACCCTAATTGGAAAAGCAAGATGCTATAAGCCCAGGGGCTCCAATAGGGAAAAATAGCCCAGTGAGGAAAGGAAAAAGGAAATAAATAAAAGATAGAATAGTGTGCCCAAGTGTACCCTCAAGCAAGAGAGAATGAAGTTGGTTCAGGGTGTGTGGCTGGTGCGCTCTCTCTCTCTCTCTCTCTCTCTCTCTCTCTCTCTCTCTCTCTCTCTCTCTCTCTCTCTCTCTCTCAGGATTATATGCAGTGTAACAGTGTTTCAACTACAGTATATCAAGAGAATGAAGTAGGTTCAGGGTGTGTGGCTGGTTCTCTCTCTCTCTCTCTCTCTCTCTCTCTCTCTTCTCTCTCTCTCTCTCTCTCTCTCTCTCTCTCTCTCTCTCTCTAGGATTATATGCAGTGTAACAGTTTCAACTACAGTATATCCAGAGAATGAAGTTGGTTCAGGATGTGGCTGGTGCGTCTCTCTCTCTCTCTCTCTCTCTCTCTCTCTCTCTCTCTCTCTCTCTCTCTCTCTCTCTCTTAGGATTATATGCAGTGTAACAGTTTCAACTACAGTATATCCAGGGAATGAAGTTGGTTCAGGATGTGGCTGGTGCGTCTCTCTCTCTCTCTCTCTCATATCTACTTCTAAACTATGTGCTATAGCGATTGGTTTTACTTCTATGAGATATAGCAGGAATTTTTCCCGTTTTCGCGTTATGTCGGTGGTAGGTGTGTCCTCATCAAGTCCCTCTTCGAGTAAGTGAGGTTGGTAGGTATGGAAACGTTAATCAGATAATTAAAATAAGTCCTTATAGAGTTCCAGGTGTGCTTGAATCAATCTTCTAATAAAGGAATGAATTTTGTATAATTAGGAAAATAAAAAGTTTAAAATTCGTGGTTTTATGTTGACAAACATGTGACTAGCACGAAATTAGTCACGCAGAGCCCATGCAACACACATGCACTGTTCGCACCGTTTTCTTGTGATTCTTAGCCCCATTCTTATGCCATTTGAAAGAAAAGGCAAAAGCAGTATTATTAGATAGGTTGCTTGTCAAAATTTAATGTAAGAGTGTAAAATTTATTGATTCAGTAAGTGATAGTGAACATCGTTCGAAAGAGAACTCCCAAGAGTCCCACTATTTTACTAGTAATGCTGATGGAGCGAGATTCTCCTTCCAAACAGTAAAATCTCCTCCTTCTCTCTCTCTCTCTCTCTCTCTCTCTCTCTCTCTCTCTCTCTCTCTCTCTCTCTCTCTCTCTTCTCTTCTCCCTGATGCCAGCCACAACTCGGATGCTGTTGCTGTTTTAGCTGTCCAAGTACCGCAGATTACTGTGTATAATTACCCAATGCATTTGCACAATACATAGTTGACAAAAATTCAATGGTAAAGGTTTCAGCAGACTTGTGGATAGCGTCTTGACTCGTTATTCTATTTTTTCCTATTGGAGCCCTTGGGTTAATAGCATCCTGGTTTTCCATCTAGGGTAGCTTAGCTAGTAATAGTAATAATAATTGGAAGTTCGAGCCCTGCTCACAGCTCAAAAAAAGTTTTTCCTTGTGTTCACAACCTCTCCGTCCTGTGAGCTAGGATTAGTAGTTTTCGGTCCCTATAGGTCTATCCTCTGGGTCATGTACAGGTTTTGCCTAGCCTTACCTGTAACTAGTTTGGATGCTGATCAGGTAGCCTGCATGCTGTATATGATTGGTACCATCCTTTACCTCTGCCACTCATAAGTGATTGAAAGAAAAAGCTTTTGATCAGGTAACGGCTGATTCTTAAGTGTAGATGTTAGTGTACAAAGCAGTAAAACATCCCATTTTTGTCAGCATAATAGACTTTGAATCCATCAAGTAATGATTATTAACCAAACCTAAGTACTTCTTTCATAGATCGTTGACAGCTGCTCTAATGCGTTCAAGTGTTTATTTTTAAACCTAATAATGCCTTGGTCAACCAGGTTAACAGATCCCCCTCTCCACTATATGGCCATGTTATTTCCCAACCAAGTTTGATTTTTCCGTAATGATATGCATCTATCTGGCTTGTGGTTTTGCGAACAATTTTATAATCGCTCAAACTGGAGCAAACACTGACAATAGAGATGTACATGGGTTTTAATCTCGGCTCCACGATGCTTGGGCGCTGAGCATGTGACGATCCAGTTGTTTATGTGGACTTCCAAACCTCCCGCAAATCGTTTTGACCTAACCACACTCTCAGTCACTCCTAGCACATAATCCCGCTACAGCTTCACTGCTCTAAGGCATTCCTACATACACTACGTACGTCTAGGTTGCAGGTCCAGATTGCAGGTCCGGACAAGAATTGGTTAATTTCCCTTTCACCTCTTCATGTTTCTAGCTTTGGGTTTTATTTTGTTTTCTATGATTTAATTCGTAAATTTAATTCCTTTCTGAACTGTTTACCATACTGATGCCATCCTCATTATGTTAGAAAGCAACTTATGGTTGGGTAAAGCAAGATAATTGAAGCTTTTAGGTATGTTTGTTTTGTCTTTTGACATGTGCTTTGAGGTACAACACAACCACTTTTTCTATTGATGTTTTGATGCCAGAGCTTTTTGTTTGTTGCGAATATTTTACTACAATCTCGGTACTGTTATTGCTTGCTAATTGCAAATTGCATTACTTCATACTATTTGTAGGCTTATTAGGTAAAAGATAATTATCTCATTCAGTAATAGTTTTTAAGATATGATTTATTTTTCCATTATCGACCATTAAAAGTTAATATCATTCTTTTATATGTTACGACTCTTACGAGGGAATAAGGAAATTTTAAACGCACTTTTTAACATTCTCTCTCTCTCTCTCTCTCTCTCTCTCTCTCTCATCTCTCTCTCTCTCTCTCTCTCTCTCTCTCTCTCTCTCTCTCTCTCTTAAATTTAAAGTTAGTGTTTGTATATATTTTTAAGACTATTTGAGCTCAAACAAGAAATTCATCCTTATTAGTTTCCCATGTGAAATGCTGCATGGGTTCGGACGTTTTCTTTTCCGTAAGATCGTCTAGGTGCTTTTAGAGAAAACGTATTTCAAGGGAGACTTACCAGGTCATACAACGTTAGCTCTGGCAAAAAAAAGACCCTGACGTAAAACTGCCTTTGTTGCCGTTTCTAAATTTGTACGTGATGCATTTGGAAGTAATGTTATTTATAACACTTAAACTGATCTTTTACATATGCTATTTTTCTTTGTCAGACAGACGTTATATGATTAGAATAGGCTTGATTTTAATTATACTTATTTTGTTGTCATTCTTTACTAAATGGTTTTTTGTATAATACAAATACTTTACTACGGTTATGAAAAAACTTTGACGGGATAAACGTTGAAGAGTAGGGGAAAGGAAATTGAATAAGCCTTGGCGATATCCATTAGAGTTATGAGAATAATGGGGTAAACTACTGGGAATGGGGACACGAATTCAATATTGGCCTATTAGTTCCATGTACCGATATTTAAGAATATTTTCATGCTTCTTCTTAAGTTATTCAGCAGTCAGTGAACCTGTAAGTGAACGTGGTTACCAACGTAAAATATTACAGCCAATATAAAGATTCTTTATCAATAAATTTGTGAATTGGATGAAGAACATTACTGTTGGGTTTGTTTATAACAATAAATTATATTTAACGTGCAAAATCTAAAGTAAATAAAACCATAAAACTTTCATCACTGCATTATCTTGTATATTTACTTTGAAATATCTTTAGGAATTCACTACTGCATCTCTTCAGCTATCCATGGTAACAATTAGGGACAGTTTTTACCTCCGCCAACGAAATTGGAACGAGGTTAGTTTTACCCCCTGTTTGTGTGTGTGTGTTTGTTTGTGAACAGTTTCCTGGCCATAATTTTAATCGCAGAGTAATGAAACTTGCAGGGATCACCTGTTATGTAAAAAGCTGGAAACGATTAAAGTTTAGAAGGTTAAGGTCAAGGTCGCGGTCAAGCAAAATGATCAATTCATACAGGCTGCCCTAATTTTGGACATCATTGTCACAGAGGCTTTAAACTTCATTCTTATTTAAGTGTATGAAAATCTACGCCAATTAGTACATGTTAAGGTTAAAGGTCAAGTTTAAGCAAAAGGTCGAGAAATAAGTTGCCTCTGCGGATGGTCTGCGCTCTACTGAGTGTCCATGTACTTTAGTTTGTTTGATTTCATAACACATTTGCTCTTGATTCACTTGCAAGACTTTCCCATTGCTTCTAACTCTGTGCATGTTTGCTTTACCATCTCCATTCAGTATTGTCATCAACAAGCATTGAAATTGTACACTTCATTCGTACGGTATTTACTTTTCACGTTACTTTTCATCCGCAGATCAAACGTTCTTTTCGTAAATATTCACATCATTTACTTGATAAAGGTATTAAGCATCTATGGTGACGTAGCACATAACTGCACATACCTGACAGACTAATTTTACATCAAACCAGTCTCTCACATGCTTAGACTTTTGCAGATTTAATGTTCATTATAAAAGCTTCCAATTGGAATCATCGTTACCATTCATCCTCAAAAACCCTACACACTGCATTTCTGCCAATTTGATATTTTCACAACAGCAGGTATGTCATAATTAGCTTTTCCCAGATATGTTCTAAACTTCTCATACCC
>NC_090764.1:12403355-12428355 GCF_036898095.1 Palaemon carinicauda
TGCTGTTCATCCCTTGATCTAAAAGATCTTGGCATTAAAATTGCCAGGCTATGAATTAAAACTGGCACGCATAAGTAATACATTGGTTGTGAAACTGTGGGGTGTGTGAAATAACATTTTCCGGAACACATGTACCTCTCTCTCTCTCTCTCTCTCTCTCTCTCTCTCTCTCTCTCTCTCTCTCTCTCTCTCTCTCTCTCTCTCTCTCTCTCTCTCTCTCTCTCTCCTTCCTTTCTGAAAAATCTAACCTTAAAAATTAAGGAAATTTATTATAATCATTGCTTTATATACTCTTGATTTAATAATAAGTATAATTGGCATGGTTTGTAAATCTTTAGGGTTTAAAGCAATTAGATTTCTAGTATTTATAAATTTTAAGAAAACTTTTGAAATAAAAATTATTCAGATTTATAATTTTCTCCAGATTTCGACAAAAATTTAAAGTCGTTTTACTTGAAGGATCAGTTTTGGAGTTACAAGTATATAATTTATATTTTATGACCCCGTCTGTATTACTACAGAACCAGAAGGACTATTTTTTTTTTTAGATAGCTCGTTATTAACATTCACTTATTTACCAACGCTATTTATGTACCCAAAAAAGTACCACAAACTCGTAGATTATTTCTATAAGAGAAACGCCCCTTGTCGAAATGGGACCGTCTTCCGAAATAGGAAGTTTGAGATATCACTGCAGGCTTGTAGCACTGTACTGGGTACCTGTTTTGAAATAGCGTCTCTGCTCGCCATATGTTGATTGCCTGTGGGGATACTAGGCTTCTTTATGACTGTCACCTGAGAGAGAGAGAGAGAGAGAGAGAGAGAGAGAGAGAGAGAGAGAGAGAGAGAGAGAGAGAGAGAGAGAGAGTTAGCCAATTTGTATCTTTCAGTTGGACTACTTGATCATTAATTAAAGGTATTTATTGCATTTGTTATACTTAGTCATCAGCATAACTCTCTCTCTCTCTCTCTCTCTCTCTCTCTCTCTCTCCTCTCTCTCTCTCTCTCTCTCTCTCTCTCTCTCTCAGCTATTATTGGCTATTTCATATTATAGTGTGTCGATGCCTACCTAACATTGGGTATGAACCTCGAAGGCTGTAGTCTAATGGATTCCTTTTTCTTCTTGCATTCCATTTCGTGATCTATGTCCTTATTTCTGCATTCTATTACGTGATCTATGTCCTTATTTCTGATATTCTTCGAAGTCCCTTGAATATCACATATAGATTATTTTCTTTCACTCTTGTCTTTGTTTTTTGGTAGTCATATTGATAGCGGAATTACTCAGCTTATTGAATATCTAATTTTAAAAGCTTTTAATTTTTTTGTCATCAATGGAGAGCGATATATTTCCCCAATCATTATATTTATTGATGTCAGAAATTTATTTATTTTCTTACTGAAAATAATTGCAAGTGCGTAAAGTTGAAGAAACAAGATAGCTCACAAGAAGCTTTTAACCTGGTTCTTTGAAAAGAGAAGCCTAACTAAAGAAAACGACTTTTCATAATCCCAATTCACATAACCTTTTGTTAATATAAAAAAAAAGAACTGATCATTCTCGAGAAAAGAAATTTAGCTTCTTATAGAATCAAGGCAAGGCCAATAGTATTTCATAAACATATTTCCTTATTACTATTAAAACTCTAAATCGTAATTGTTCAAGACAAATTAGTTTTCAAAACTATCGGAATGTTATTCTTTTCTCAATGTTTGTTTTCATTTATGATCGAGTGCAATGCATTTCATTGTATGTGAAACAGTGCAATGAGCAAAGTCTTCACCAGAATGGGCATATCCGGTGTGTGTTGATTTTAATCTCAAGAGGAAGGAATTTTTGCCTAATACTTCCTCATAACCCTTTCTAAACTCCCCCCTCCCCTCCTCCTTGGGCTCTACTTCCCTCGAAAATATGAAAGAAAAATCGAGAGATTTACTATTCTGGGTCTTCCCGAAACTCGAAAGAAAGAAAAGGGAGGAAGAATATAAAGCGGAAGAGGAAGAATGGATAAAAAAAATGAAATTTAGATGGCGGTCTCGCCAATAACAAAGATGGGCATTTCCCCCGAACAAAATATTACACAGGTTTTATATTCAAGTAGGGAAGGATTACGTTAATCCTGCGTTACTGCTGAGGAAATCTAGGTTGTAAGTAGCGACTCCATATGGGTTATTTTCCTATGTAGCGACGTATTCCCACGGTTTACCTCGTTCCCAGAAAAAATGAAAGAACGCCTATGGTAGGTGCCACTAGCGCGGTTTAGAGACCGGTGCTGGGAACAGACGTATAAACATACATACGCACTCACAAATTTATGTGCATAAATTTGTTCCATAAATTATATATATATATATATATATATATATATATATATATATATATATATATATATATATATATATATATATATATATATATATATACTGTGTGTGTGTGAGAGAGAGAGAGAGAGAGAGAGAGGAGAGAGAGAGAGAGAGAGAGAGAGAGAGAGAGAGAGAGAGAGAGAGAGAGTCTTTGTGTGTTTTTTCTCCACTGACGTAAATACTTGTTTGGAAACATCCAATTGGTGTGTCCGTGTTTTGCGATGTTTTTCTTGCATTTAAAGTTATGCTAACATTGTTTCATGTTATAAAGAATGTCGGAAGATCCTATTTATAACGAACGTATTGTACTGGAACCGAAACCCAGGGATTTGCTCTGAGAGTTGAAATTGAAATGAAATAGAATTGCGAGGAGTTAATCTGTTAGGAAGGAAGACTCCGAAGATGACTGATGAAAAGAAAAATGCTTTCAGCAGTGGCTGAAGAAACTTTCGGACTGGTTAAAGTTAGATTCTGAACTTTTGGGAAAGTGCTGTAATGCTTCGGTAGAAAAAAAAAATATCCTCTATCTTGATTATGACATAATATGAATGAAATATTTTTATTTTTTTCCTTTGCTTTTGTCGTTCTCTTAAAATTAATACACTTGTGTCTGTAATCATTTTATACTTATAGTTTCATCTCTCTCTCTCTCTCTCTCTCTCTCTCTCTCTCTCTCTCTCTCTCTCTCTCTCTCTCTCTCTCTCTCTCAACAGCAATAACAATAACAACAACAACAACAACGAGGCTTTCCTCCCAGTTCTTTCCATTGTCCTACTTGGTCCTGCTTCTTTGTCCGATTTTCCCTCTTCATGTGAAATCTAAAGGTGTCCTGATAGTTTTTATGAGTGTTTCTTCTGTTTGTAATATATATATATATATATATATATATATATATATATATATATATATATATATATATATATATATATATATATATATATATATATATACATACATACATACATACATACATACATACACGTTATAAGTTAGACCATGATTAGTTTGGTAGAGTAATGAAACTGATTATACCGACGATAGGATGACAGAATGTAAAAGCGATCCCATAGAAATTCGTATAAAGATTCTGAAGATGAAATCATACCATATGTAAACATTCTTTGAATTTGTATCAGAAATCGATGATCAAGTGTTCATTTTTTTTCTTTCGTGGATTGGCACTGTCATGTAACTTTTTATTAACTTTGGTGCTGGGCGGACTTGACCAACTACTTTTTTATGCATACTCGTACTTAAGCATTCTGTAGTTGCTATACATGTCTTATTTATTGATCTTCTATGTTTAACTACATCAATCTTTTCTAAAAAGATATTTTTGCAAGATGTATAAGAATAATATTAAATGGCTAAAACTGTTTGGTAATTGCTTAATATTATCAAAATGGTAAGTGAACGACAGATATTTTTCTATATGAAAATTTCATCTCTAAAAATTAGTAAAATATTGAGTTAGGTGTTAAACCTCTCTCTCTCTCTCTCTCTCTCTCTCTCTCTCTCTCTCTCTCTCTCTCTCTCTCTCTCTCTCTCTCTCTCTCTCTCTCTCTCTCTCTCTCTCTATATATATATATATATATATATATATGTATGTATGTCTCCAGTTACTCAATCGTTTTCTTTCGGTCCCCTATGATAATGCACATAAGGGTACCCCACCCCCTCTATCAGGTCCTTGCCCAGTCCCTACCCTGACTGTACCGGATAATGTCATAGTGTCACACAGATTTGGAAAACGGGAGGGAAAGGGTAAAAAGAAAGAGGAAAAAAAATCTGATTGGAAAAGGGCAAAAGAAGGGTGAATTGGAACTTTTCGGAACCAACATTAAAATTCATGAAGCGCAAAACTGCGTAAAATGAAGGGAATAACGTATGTATCTTGTTCCCATGAAGTCTTTCTATGGTTACATAGGGGCGAGGATTTCAAGGGGGTGTTTTGGGGTTTGAGGAGGGAATATTGAGTGTATGGGGGAGGGAAGGGTGGCCCTTTCTCTTTCTATGGTTGTTGGTGGTGATATCATTGATTGACATGGAAAAGAAACATACGGACAGTGTGACGAGGGAGGAAAAAGATGAATTTTCTGTGATGCACTATGCCTACCATTCACTTATATAGTTGCTGTGATTTTTCCATATGGCCATTTGAAATAGTTACTTATAAAGTGATATTTGGTAGTTCTATAGATTAGTTCATATGCAAAGAATGACTTATGTAATTTTATTCTTATAGTTTTTATTATTACTAATATATTTATTACAGACACGAAGATATAACCAGAATTTTTTTTAGAAAAGCTTTTAGCATTTTTGAAATTTACTGATGTGTCATTTCCGTGTTTTCAAGCTCTTGTCCTCCCATAACGATAACATATTTCTCCTCGCATATATACTTATATGATTAATATTTACTACGTAAATAAATTGATATTGAGAAGTACAAAGTTTGTTGAAGGAGTTTGGGAATTGCAGCAAATGGGTGGTTTTTTTCTGATAAAGGAACTGATTAATATATTTAATTGTACATTTTTACTAAAAACTTTTCGTTTTCGTCCCATTTTGCAAACCCCACAATTCTCAAAGATTCCAATAAAAAAGTTACAAGGAGCGTTTAGCGTTTTAGTATTATATAATAAAACATTATTTCACTCAGTATTTGCATAGTAGTCCACCAATACTCTGAAGAAAAGTAAACTCGGTATTTTTTGCTTTAAAACGGAATTCTGTGTGCCAGGTATATGGTTATACGTAAAGACAGTTTAAATATATATGGTTTGCCATATATCACAAATATTCATAATCTTACTACTTCAACGAATTTTACTTGGGAGACGCATGATCTCTGAATTTTTGCATTTGTATATTATCTACTAAACACGCAAATTATTCCTTCTCTAAAAAGTATATTGAGGCATAAAGCGTTTGTTTTTTTCTTTGAACATCTTCCATAAAGTAATTTTTCAATCTGGAAAAGGAATTTTGGACTCAGAAAATACACATTATTCTCAATTTTTTTTTTTTTCAATGTGGCGCATTTCCACTGAATCGCAAGGGTGCCCTTTTAGCTCGGAAAAGTTTCCTAATCGCTGATTGGTTGAACAGAATAATTCTAACCAATCAGCTGTCGTAGTTATTTCCTATGAGGTCTGATTATTTTCGTAATTGGTAAGCTTTTCTGAAAATCGGGTAGCATGTTAGCCGTATTGCAGAAATAAAAAGAATAACTATCGTTTTTGGT
This sequence comes from Palaemon carinicauda, assembly GCF_036898095.1. Lineage (NCBI taxonomy): Eukaryota > Metazoa > Arthropoda > Malacostraca > Decapoda > Palaemonidae > Palaemon > Palaemon carinicauda. The sequence continues at coordinate 12,408,970 of NC_090764.1, forward strand.
ATTATTTTTTTTTTTTTTATAATGACTCGAATTCTTTCTCTACTGTATACTATTTTTAAAATTTTTTAGTTTCCAAGTAGTTGGAAATTGTAAATTATTATGCATATTCTAAAGTATGGTATATGTTCCGATTTCAACAACTATGTATCAGTCATTCCATCTGATCTTTTAAGTTTGCTGGATATTAAACTTTAAGTCTTTGCATATTAAGCTTGAATATAAACACATTAAGAACAATTTAGGATTTATAATGATTTTAAATCTCGGCAATTCTACCCTGAACAACAGACTTGTGAAATTTATTAGTCTTTGATTTGGTTACAAGTTTGTTTTGAAACGCACTTCGTAATTTAGGAATTAGGAGCTATTATACTTTATCGGGTACCTATTTTTTCTTAAGGAACTGACAACAATTGTGTTTTTATTGAGCTAAGACTGGTTTTGCCTGGTATCTCTCTTATAGGTCTTTGTGGGACTTTTGTAGATTTAGGTATTATTTGTTATTAAACAAATGACATAGAACATAATACCAACGTGCAGCTTAAGATACCCTTAATGTAATTTTCACACCAAACCAAATGCGAGATATTTGTCAACCTCAAAGATTTGGAGTTAACAAAACCAATGTAATCAATTGGATATGGGGTTTAATTACCGCAACGTGGGTAAGACATATTTAGCTGATTTTTCATTGTTTTCAGTCTCCATGAATCTGAATATTTGATAGAGATTGCTCCATTTCTTTTTGTATTAATGATAAGATAGGTTCTTTAACCCTGCCAGGATTGTTGTCATTATCCTTAAGCTTCTCTCAATTTACAAATAGGATGGTAGTAATATCCTATGATCCACATGTTTTATTAGAATGTAATAGTGTTCTTCTGTTTGGACTTTGCAAACTTCCTGAGGTCTATTTCCAAGCAATTGTGTGTGAGGGGACAAACAGGGGGCCTTATTTAAATGGGCTTCATCAGAGGTCCACCCTTTCTACTTACGGTGTTTTAGGATGAAGAATATAGAATAATTAATTTTGTTAGTAGTGATACTGACGTATAGACACGTTTTGGCATAGCCTAAATTACGGTTGTTCATGGCTATTGCTTAAAACCATTAATTACATTGAACTTTATCCCAGACTGCAATCACGTACAGTAGATTTGGATAGGAAAAATGAATTGTTCCGTATGTCATATTTTAAAGTACGCAAATAGCAATAAATGGTAAATTAATTATATATACCATTATGGGTTATTTGGGGTTCAAATTATATTTATAAAAACATATCCACTGTATATAGCCTGATTAGTTCAAATGCCTAAGAATTATTCAAGTATTATTCAGAGAAAACTGATGCAAAGATACTTTCTGCTATTGAGCTGATTTCCAAAGAGATCCTTGAATTCTTCCCTGTTGAGGTGAAATAAAAAAAATCCTAAGGAGGACACCCATGTGTCACCCATAGTATTTCGTAACATTTTATGAGCATTGGTGATAAAAAGATCCTTTCGCAAGACGCAGGTATTGGTGAATATACCAAAGCTACGGCTGATATAGGTCAGGAAAGACATAATCTCTCTAAGGATGTATAAAGGCAGATAACTCCGTGAGGTTATTTCCTCTTTTATTGCTTATTTTAATTCAGTTTCCAGAAAGGAAGAATCTTCAAGGTATTGATCAGCCATGTGTTGCCAAACATTTATGGACGGAAGTTTCAACATCTTGGGTCCAATGCTGACATTTGAAACTCCCTTGAGCAATTTTTACTTAGAAATACTAAATCTGGAATGGAGTTCTTTTAGCAGTTTTTCCAACAAATGGTGGTAAATTTAATGCATAACTTATGTTCAGGCGAGTTTGTCACTCAAATTGCCAATATGGCCAGAACTCACCAAGGTGGAGCTATCTTGCAAGCGTGTTGATAAACTTTACTTTGTTGTTTTTTCCATAAGAACTCCCAGTTGTTGTTATCCGGAATAGGTTGGACTTCAACTTTACTTGTATATAATAAGTTATCATAGTACACCTTTTAGATATAGTTAGATGTCTGCAAATTAAAATTCGTATACTAATGTTAAATATATATATATATATATATATATATATATGTATATATATAATTATGTTTGTAATATAAACATATATATATATGTATATATATGTATACACACACACACACACACATATATATATATATATTTATTTAAAATGTATGTTTGTGTGTATGTATTTATAAATGATATGTTTGTAATATATATATATATATATATATATATATATATATATATATATATATATATATATATATATATATACATGTATGTACAGTATATGAGTGAGAGGGAGATAGAATTTTTTTATCCCTGCCTTAAAGTCTTGCAAAGTGATCAAGGAACTCAAATATTACTATGGATCCCATACGTCGTATTTCATGTTTTGTTTCTATTTCCAGGTAAGACAATGAGAAGCAGCTGCTTGAACTGAAACGTAACTGGCGGTGAGTACTGATTGCAATGTTTTCAACATCAGAAATAATTTGCATGCTTGCATAATATCCTCTGTTGTGTGTCACTCACCATTCATTCCTCGCACACAATTCACCCATTTTTATTAGCTATGCTTTAAATGTGGGGTTCTTTAGAGAAGACAAAATGGTGGATTAAATCCTTGCATATTCACGATCAAATTATGCAAAATAGCCGTCCATTTTGTCTGACGTGGCGTCGCTTGATTGGGGGACGGGGAACTCCCGGCGTTGTTCTTCTCGACGAAGCTCTTTCCTCATTCGCTTAACCCTTTCTGCATGAGAAAACATCCGGCGTCTCTTCAGTTTTTTTTTTTATGGTGTATTCAAACTCGGCCCGGGGCTGTTGGAAGGGCTCCCTTTTTTATGCATGTAAATGGGGATACTCCCCCATTCTTATTCTCCTCGTTCAGTCTCCCCCTTTTCGTCGGTTACTAAGGGGGGCCTCTTGAAGATTGTGAATAATAGCATAAAATGAAAGAGAGGGAAGAGGGATCTCCGTATTGTTCTCTGAATATCGAAAAGGAATTTCGAAGGGAATGCGAGGGACGTTATTCGTTTATTTGCCGTTTTTAAATAATATATTTTCATCAATAAAGACTAATGAATAAAGTATATTTTATCATTTGCTTCTTATCAAAATCCTGTTTTGAATGATATTTGTAAGGAGCGCAAGGTCTGAGTGTTATTATAATAAACTGGACTCAGTTAGGCCCTCTTGAGCCTGTAGTAAGGGCGTAACCATCAACCCCCTTCTTAGCTGGTCGCGTTTTTTATGAGGTTTTTAACCGAGGTGTTCCCCCAACTTCCAATGGCTGTTAAGGCTTTAGCCATTCAACTCTGCGCACATGCCAATAATGGATTTTAATAAATTCAGGCAGCGGGTCTCCTTTTTTTTCTCTCCACTGGTACGTTATATCACTCGGGGTTCTTTCAGACTGGTGACAGGCCGAATGCATCAACCCTTTGAGCTGGTACCCGGGGTATTTTTTGTTATTCTTTTATTCTCATTTTTTTTTACATACCAAATGCGGATCTGACACGCCATTGGCCGCGGCCCATTTGAATGGCACACCCCTTTTCTGAATTTAAATGAGCCTTCATTTCGCACTGTCGTTAGGCATGCGGGCCTTTCTGTCCCTAGTAGAAAGGGGTTGGATTGTTAAAAATGGCAGCTGGTCTTGCCTCGTGCTATATTCAAGAAAGGGAGCTTGCTATGTGCTCCATTTTGTTGTTTTGGTTTAATGCGGGTATTTGCGTTTTAAACTTATAAGAGGGGCTTCGAAATTCCATTTCATATTACCAAGAGGGCCTACCGCATCTTACTCAAACCCGAGTTTTCTCTGGGTGTTATTATTATTATTATTATTATTATTATTATTATTATTATTATTATTATTAGCTAAGCTACAACCCTAGTCGGAAAAGCAGAATGCTATAAGCTCAAGGGGTCCAACAGGGAAAAATAGTCCATTGAGGAAAGAAAATAAGGAAATAAATAAACTGTATAAGAAGTGATGAAAAATTAAAGTAAAATATTTTACAAACCGTAACAACATTTAAACAGATATTTGATATATAAACTATAAAAGGACTTATGTAAGCCTGTTCAACATGAACATTTTTGCTCACTTCTAGTGAACAGTTTGCCAAATAATAGTGATCAGAAACAATTCAATACACCTCAATATTTCAGTCTTTTGCTTTTAATTGTACGGTGAAGGAGAGATGGCAATCCATTTCCCAAGATTTGTTCTTTCATTTTTGTTGATTAAAAAATAAACATTATTCCGACGTGTTTCGAATTATTTATCTTTGAAGCTTAAGGATGTACGATTTTTTTGTTTATAAATGTGTGTGTATATATATATATATATATATATATATATATATATATATATATATATATATATATATATATATATATATATATATGTATATATGTGTGTGTGTGTGTATGTGTATATATATATGTATATATATATATATATGTATGTATATATATATATATATATATATATATATATATATATATATATATATATATATATATATATATATATATATATATACACACACACGAATGATATATGTACATTTTGCATAGGTCTTTATATGTATATATACACAAAAATCATACATCTATGATCTTAAAAGAAGTTACTCGAAACACGTCGAAATAATGTTCATTTCTTACTCATAACAAAACAGAAGGAATAAAACTTCGCCAATGGGAAGAAATTTAATTAAGAAATATCATAATATTGTCCTTTAATGAAAATCGTACCAAATAATACTATTCATTACATGAACACAATACAGTCAACGAGTATTTTTACGTGTCCTCACTTGCAGTATATTGTTATCCTCACAAAACCTTATAAATCTTCCTTTCCCTATCATTGGTATATTTTAGCAAGAAACGGTGGGAACAGAAATATTGGATAAATAAACATATGGTATTCGTTAAATAATTTTGAACTGTTGCTAATACTAACATGAAATAAAAATAATTTTACTCATAGGTCAAACAAGAGAGTAACTGAACAATTTTTCAGTACATCAGTGTAAGAGTGTTTTAAGTATTTTATCCTTGTTTATTATTCCTAAACGTCAGGGGTTTAGCATGAAGCTTCCAAACTTTCATGTTTGTTTAATGGTCTAGAAACTTTTTGTTTACTGTTTATATCCGAACCTAGATCTAAAGTTGTTAATCAAAATACGAGAGGCTGTTTTTTAGGAACTATATCAATTGTTTTTGTAGTACATACAGTATATGTAACGGAAGTCAATTGTAATTACGTTGCTTTAGGTACTATAGACTTATGTTAATTCAGTTACTTGACATTTTTGTCCTTAGGAATAGGAATAATTAATTGTTGGGGCTATTTATATCCTATGAAATTTAGAATTAATATTGGAGTCGCGTGTTCTCTTGAAAATTTTATTCATATATAGGACTTATCCCTGATGATATCTATGAACAATATCTAGTTATAGAAATTTGAATAATTCCCCTTGGCAATCTGCTTGACCTCGAGAAATTAATTGCTGATGGACATTCTTTGTTTTATATGGACAAATGCTTCAGACAAGTCCTTCCACTCGCGTCTGTTTATAGTCTTTCTATGCTAGTCTGTACCCTTAGATTTTCTTAGCTCGTCAATCCATCGTCTCCGCTTCCTTCCCTTGCTTCGTTTGCAATCTCTAGGGACCCATTCTGTTATTCTTAATGTCCATCTATTATCAGTCATTCTCATTATATATCTTGCCCATGTCAATTGATTGTTCTTACATGTTAGAATATTCTCTACTTTAATTTGTTCTTGCATCCATGTTATTCCCGTCATATTTCTTTCCATAACTCTTCTGAGTTGTAACTAGCTTATGTTCTAAGGCTTTAGTAGGGTTCCAAGTTCCTGAGGCATAATTTAATATAGATAGGACCTTCTTATTAAATACTTTTCATTTAAGATAGAGCGGAATTTTACGTTTCTTAATCTCTGTTTACTAAAAGCTCTCCATCTCATGCTTATCCTTCTTTTAATTTCGGTTTCATGTCCTGGGGAAACTTTACTGCCTGTCCTAAGCATGTATATCCATAAACAATCCTTGGAGGTTCGTCCATAACCCTTATTTCTTGACTACATTTTCATTGAGCATTATCTTAGTTTTACTCATATTCATTTTCAGTCTTACATTTCTGCTTTCTTTATTCAAATCTATCATTTTTTTTTTATTTTCAATTCCTCCCCTGATTCACTGAATAGAACTATGTCATCTGCAAATCAGGAGTTGTTAAGGTATTCTCCGTTGATGTTAATGCCTAAATTTGCCTAATATAGATTCTTAAAAGCCTACTCTAATATAGGATAGCCTTCTTCAGTTTTCTGATTATTAATTTTAAAGTAGAACACGAAGTTTGATTAGACATTATGAAAGAGTTCATTTACATTATTAGTCTTTATTTCTGAACATATAAATCACAAGCATTTGAATGTGCCTAACAAGTGTATGCGGGATAAAGAAGATACTTAAGGAAATATAAAACTATTCAGATATCCGCATTACATATATATTTGTGTCATTTTGATAACCGGCTTTGCCAATTTTTTTTCCGCAATGGTAAATGTACAAGCAAGCACAAAATAGATATAAATAGATAGATGATGAAAAGACTGGCTTCTAAAGACCTAAACTTAAGCGAACCACTGTGTATATTCGTTGCAAAGGATATGAGCAACAGGGTAATTGATAGAATGGTGACAGTTACATGTAATTTAGGAAGTGGAGACAATAATTCAAGAATCATAACTATGTACCTTACGGTAATTGCAGTCTAATAAAGATTCAATTACGTAAGAACTCTGCTATCAAGCAGTATGAGGACAATTGTTGATTTCCGAGGTCATATGTTTTTTTTTTTTTTTTTTTTTTTTTTTTTTTTTTTTTTTTTTCTTGGATTATACGAAGATGTAAACCACAAAGATCCCTGACTAACTCTGTTCAGTTGCTGGATAGTTTTTGGTATACGCATTAGAAATGCTGTTTAAATAGCTAATTCTTCGTTTCTCGAAATAGTTTTTCCGCTTTGAAACATTTTTTTCATTCAAATTTTTATATAATTAGTTGAGGTTTTTTTTTTTTTACGTGGAATATATTTAAAGTAAATAAATAAATATTTTATCTGTTATTTTCCTGTTTATCTCCTTATATTGCTATGCTGGTGTTTTATGATTTGTAAATAGTACACCTTAAAAATATGGGTATAAGGTTTTGACTTCTTAAAATACGGGTAAAGGACATGAAGATTGATTTTGAAGGCTGTTAAGTATAGAAGACAAATAAGGAAGAAAGGGGCAAAAGGACATGGAAGATTGATTTTGAAGGCTGTTAAGTATAGAAGACAAATGAGGGTGATATATACATTTCATGTTCAAGGATTCTCAAGATATCCCGTACGTTGTTGTTGCTGTTTGTATTCTGGTGTTTCTTGTTGTTGTTGTGTACGTGTGTGTGCATTCAAAAAGTTTGCCAAGTATCCCATCCCAGAAATAGTTTAGCATTTTGGCTGAAAAAAAAAGATATTAGTACGTTACTTGAAAGAAATCCTATTTGAATCGATAAATTTCTTAGTAATGAAAGCAGTGTGTATAAGAATAAAATGAAGATTGCGTTCACTGGATTTTACTCTTACATTATGTTGTATCCTCTTTGATAAACTGGATCTAGAAAACACCAGAAATCTGTAACAATCTTATAAAAAAAGGTAAAACTCTCTCTTGGTAATCCGGATTAGATATGCCTTGGCGCCATTGAATTGAAGGAAAACAAGCTTCACCTTAATGGAATATAATGGCTTCGTAAAAGACGTTTCTCGAGAAGAGGGCTCTCCGCCACTTCTACCTTATGGAAGGGCTTGCCTCTCCGCCCATATTTTCTTAACCAGATACCCGACTGGTAATGAAGCTTGTTTTAAGCCTCGGATCTTCTCCCACACTCCCTAATGCTCGAGTCCTCCAACGTCTTCCCCCCTTTTCTGCATCCCCCTTTCTCCCCGTCCCTTCCTTAGCCCTTGTTTTTATGATCAACGTAATGGCGCGCGGGTTGGTAACTTGGCAGGCAGGCGGGGGTCTCTGTGCTGGGGCAGTGAGGCGTCTGCTACCCAACCGTCTGCCACCGTTCCGCTATTCAGCCGTTCCCCGGGCCCCAGTTTTTACATAAACAAATGCTGGCGTGCCCTCTAACCCTTCCTTTTTTACAACGTAAATCAGCCGAAGGAGAAGTGGCTATTGGGGTCTCGTCTCGTTGACGGATTGACGGGTACTTCAGGCTGGCCGCAGAGGCCCCTTCAATATTTGACATTTCAGCTATGAGAGACTACTCTCTCTCTCTCTCTCTCTCTCTCTCTCTCTCTCTCTCTCTCTCTCTCTCTCTCTCTCTCTCTCTCTCTCTCTCTCTCTCATCCATAACTTTTTTTTTGCAAGTAAATAGATATGTGACGGAACTGATATCTGCAATAATTTCCTGTTTGACGCAAACGTAACCTGTAATTTGACATAATTCTACGATACATTTGTGTTGTTGTCTTTGTCAGTCTCATTTTCGCCTGCTGGTGTATATCGACAAATGAGTCTCTTATTATTTGACTCGGATTTCATATAAATGCTGTCTCTGCTCCCACTTAAATCGCGTTTAGTGGTCTTTTTAGTAGATTAGATCAAAAGACTTCCTGACATTCTCTCTCTCTCTCTCTCTCTCTCTCTCTCTCTCTCTCTCTCTCTCTCTCTCTCTCTCTCTCTCTCTCTCTCTCTCTCTCTCTCTCTCTCTCCTCTTTGTGACAACTGATTAAATAGTAATTGAGTGTAATTGCATATTTTGATGATTTTATGACTGTGACTGAATTGGAGAGTGGCAATAGTTGTAGACAAGCTTTTTGATGCAAGTTGTCATTTATTGTAAGACTCAATAAGGTAAATAGTAAAAATTGCATCGTAAATCCATTTTACTAAAGTAGGATTTGAGTCCTTGAACGATAAACTAAAAAGAATTAGACTAAAGTTTCGCGGTTTTTTTGCTATATTTTCCAACATGTTTTCCAGATGTTAGAGGTGTAATGATAAGTTAGAGTCAAACGTCTTTTGTTCCTGTAGTTTTCCCTTGTAACATCCTGGTAATTTTGGATACTTTACGAACGCAATAGCTCATCGGGTGAGATGGCAAATTTCTTCTTTTATAATTTGTCTTCAATTACATCGTATTAGCAGTTTTTTTTCCTCCTTGATTTGACGGCGAGTGTGTTTGCGACTCTTGATGAAGCAGCTGTAATTCATCATTTTCTTGCAGAAAACTGCTTTTAATTGCAATATAAATCCAATGGAATTTTTTATTTCTGGAATGTTTTCATATTCCGTATCATTTGCATCTTATCTTCTTAACTTGTAGAGTAGATTGTAACGCCTGATCGTTAATTACATATAATACAGGAAAGTATATTGTTTTTTTATTCCTACTTGTAAGGAAAATTTAACAAAGATTAACCCTTCTAATTTCACTAATAACAATTTAGAATTTTCCGTTAAAATTTCCGTCGATATTTTCGAACATTTTTTTTATGAAGCTGTATATTTATTTATTTATATATTGAAATCTTCAGTTAACGTCCTTCTTTACCCCCCCCCCCTCCCTCTCCCTCTTTGATCGAAACGTCACCTCTTTCCAATGGGCTTCCATCCAGACGTGATCAAATTCCTTTCGGTCTCCCTCTTCGCTTTTCCCTTTGTGCCCACCTTTTGAAAATTCATCCCCATTTTTTACATACCCAAATGCGCTTGCCCGGACCATATAATAGGCATGGCGGTTAGGCCCTTGCCCCGAACCCTTTCGAAAAATCGAAGACTTGGGGTCTCCTTTTTTTATATTTTCTTTAACGTAAGCAAATGGCGGCTTCAACAGCCGTTTGATTTAGTTATTGGCCAAGGTGGTGCTTCCGAAGCATCTTAATTTTCAATGGTTGCACTATTCTATATGCATATTAAATCGTTTTAATGAGAAGTGTTTGATGTATGTAATGTATTAGTATATCTAAGAGTAAAACAATAATCCCCGCGGTTTGTTTTATGAAGTTTTCACATTAACGAGGTTTGGATGATCGCACGTGTTCAGCGGTGTACCCCTTCTTCCCCCCTTCACCCTACATCTCGTAACCCCAAAAAGGTTTTTTTTTTCCGCCACCCTACTTATTGAGTCCTGCCTTTGCTTCATAGGCCAAGGCGTTTTCGATTATCGGCTTCCAGAATATATTTTCTTCATGTTTTTGCATTTTATTTAATCGGTGCTATGCAGAATTGATAAATTTAGATTATAGTTTTGTCTAAATAATGCGGGCTTAATTTCCATTAGATTATATATTTCTTTTGAAGGATTGTCATCTTGGCTATATTTTGTCAAACTTGACCGCCCAATCTGTCTCCAAACCGCTTGAATACAACCAGACGAACGCCTGCTAATTCTGGTCTTATACCTTCATGTAAGACTCTAAACCCTCTTAATGTCATATTTATCGGTATTCGGTCCGGAAGGGGTTCCAACCCTTTATCGGATAGTGGTTGTGAGCCATTAAGAGGATGAGATCGGGTTTATAACACCTCTTGATCCTCTTTTAACATTTACTGCCTCTTTAGCTGAAGTATAGACACCAAAAGTAACCAATTCATGATGGCATACCATATGTTCACGTGCTATCTCCACACCAGTCTTTATTTCTTTTTCTATATCTGTACTACGATGAATTGTTATGTATGTATGTATGTAGGTATGTTTTTCACCTACTGTAGAATCTATTCCTTTATGAGTGTATGTATATGTAAGATCACTTAATTGTGTGCATTGATTTGTGAAACATATAGCCATGAATATAATCTAAAGTTGTATGTCAAGTATTTGTGTTTAAGGTTATGAATGCTTTTTAGAATGAAATGGGAGGATTTGGGGAGAAAAAACTTCACATTAAATTGGAAGAATATAAGCCAAGTTAAATTATTCAAAAAATATTACTGTAAGACATGAATGTTTTCCTAAAAATCTATAGAAATTAATTGTGGTATTAAAGATAGGTTCAGCTTAGGTAATGCCTGATTCAGTATACAGAATTTTATGACCGCTTTCAAGCTGAAGCCCTGCAAATTAGATAAAGTGCTCCTATGGCAGAGTTCAGGGTTGTTCAGAATTTCCAGATTTGTTCAATGGGCTCGTAGAGTTGGCCTTGGTTTCATTGCTGATTCTCACCATGTTGTTAATCTTATTCAGATATGAGTTTGGTGGATCATGTCGTATTTTTATTAATCTCTCTAGAAATATATAACAGAATAGCTGTTGATGGGCACAATAGTCAGTCCTAGAATGTAATTTCTAGTATTTATGAAGGGAATGCTTTTGGTCTTACTTTTTTTTATTTTATACGTGTATTTTATGAAAACAAGACTGTTCCAGATTGTATAAACAAAATTTTCATTGATTCCATCGCCTGAGTATTGACCTGTGGTTATCTAATCTACTTTTGGGAAATTCATCTAAAATCAGTGCCTGTTGCAAATTATAAGGATAAAGTTAAACTTTAACAGTACTTGAAGTACAATTGTTATTATAACTACGACGTTTTATTTGTGCCCTTCCCCTGATAGATATTTTCATAGACTAATTTCTTCTACGGGGTGCAGAATTACAAGGGCCAGGCAATCTACAACAGACTAGTTTCTTCACCTACAAGTAACTCATTTAGAAAATATAGATGTCATTCTTGATTGTAGATTCACGTTTACGCAATGTCTTCTGTGTATTTTTCTTTAATTTGAAAAAAAATCCCTGTACTGAGTCTTTCATTAATTTTGAGGCCTGTTTATCCTTAGGAAATGTAGTTATACTTTTATTTTGCCATAGTTTAAACAGTGTCCATCTGTTTAACTTTAATATTACATTTTTTAAAGCAAAAACTTGAGGTTTATAAATATCTGTTATTGGGGTTATCTCCAGTACCGCCTTTTTCCTGATTACTGATAATCTTATGCATTCACGTCTTTCAGACCATAACATCCACTATGTATTACAAAATTTCATGCAGTTCATTCTAACTGTGTTGTCTTTTAAAATGAAAGGGAGATGATATAAACATTGTTTCATAGTTAGATTGTTGTTGATTTTTGTGTTGTGTTTAATTTGCTTATTTTCTCTATTATTCTTTACTTGCATTATTAAGCAATACCTCAAGGTGCATTAAAATCATTTTTCCAAATTGTCGATTCCAGTCATTGATAAAAGACAACTACTATAATCTGTTGATTTGTTTTGTTAGATTTTGAAATAAATCAACACTTTCTCAATTAATAAACTTTTTGATTTAGCAAATATTATTTTCCATTGACCATAAGTTATTGCGATTCTGAAAGCAGTGTTCGATAATAATATTTTTCACTGAACTGTCTAGACTTACCATAAACATGTGAAATTTCTCCTTATCTAGCATTTTTTACTTCATTGTATTCGACTTGTTATTTTCCCAACTGGTGTGACTTTCTCTTGTATATATTTTGGAAGATCTCTGGGAAAGTGGAGGTGTGTGTGAATCTGGAGGCTTATTTATAAGGCCCAAATCGAGTCCCTTTCCCCATCTGTCCTTTCTTGGACTTTTTCCCTTTTATCCAAAAAATCTCGATTCATATTCACCCTTCTCTTTCCCTTTTTATTCCCGTTTTATTCTTCCCACGACATCGTATTCCGTTGTGCACAGGTGCCAGAATTGCCCTGTAGCATCGTCGTTCATATATGTTCGCCTCTCCTCCATCCCCCTCCCCCCCCCCTCTCTCTCTCTCCACCTTACTAACGAAAGTCCTTTCATTCGTTTCCCCCTGTTTTCGGAAACTTTGTCATCCGGGTATCCCACGGTCTATACACTTACACACCCTTCGAGAGCAAGGGTTGTAGGACAGAATTATTACAGAATCGTTCAAAAAAGCGACGAGAGAGGGCCTTTCCCACCTTAAGAGTTTATGGCTGTATTATGGGAAAGCCAGTTTTTATGGTAATTTATTAAATTTTAGAAATAATTTTAATTTTGGCTGTTATTTCCATAGAATAGTCAAAATTCAATACCTCCCCGATTTCAGTTTTTATGATTTTCACTTTCATTTTGGGTATTTTGGCCATCTGGTGAATCAAGTGGAATGTGAAGTTGACATCTGGGTTGAACACAAATAACAAGTGTTGGAATTTTTGGCGGATTTTTCCCATTTTGGAAGAAAAAAAAGAGCAAATCGTGAGAATTTTTACAGGTGTTTGGGTAGAAGGATTGAAATTTCGTGAGAAACATATTTTGTCTGTTGATATTTTCATTCATGGATTTTTGTCATATTTTGAAATTAATCATTTCAAATTCCATCGATTTTTTTTTTTATATAATTTCCATCGGTTTCTGGATGAATATCCTCCACGAGATTAAAACAGAAATTAAGAATTTTATAGTTATTATGCAAATGGAGATGGTCATGAATTATTTTTTTCGAAAATACTCCCAATTTACTGAAAACCAATTTTCATTGGTAAGGATAGAATAATGACGTGAGGTTTTATAATTATAGATAAAAATGTATTTAAGTAGTTTTATGCCACAAAATAAAATGTAGCCTTAAATGTCTTCGTGAAGGTTCAAAAGCATGATCAACATAATATGTCTTATGTGAAGTCTTTTGTTATTTTTACTTGCCCAAGTCACATCTATAATTTCTCCAGCAGCTGGTTGACCTTCATGTATTCTAGGTTATCCGGTCAAATTGGGTAGGTTCCATCTTGGTGCTTTCGCCTGAGGTAATCATCAGTCCGTTAATTATTATTTTCGAAGTGTCCTACAGTACATCATGTCTCAGATATAGTTACTATTAGTTAGTCCATTTACATCTTAAAAACTAAATCCATGCTACTATTGTTAATGATTTTTCTACTATCCTGTCATAATTATCATTAGCTTTATTTCAGCTATAAGAAATTTAGTTCAAAAGCGAATTGCGTCAGGTCATACTTTTATTAATTTGATAGTGAGTTTATACTAAGTTTTCTATGGCAGTTATCGTTCCAAATAGATGTAATAACGGAGAATTGGAAATTTTGAATACATTTCTGTTTCTTGACAAATACGGGCAAAATCGATAGTGTTCAAAAAGGATTAAGTGTGTATGTAGGCTTAGAATGATATATTCAAATATTTTTATGATGAACTTGTAACAAGAACCTGATACTGTTGATACTGGAAATATATATTTTCTATAGGAAAAATTTTAAATAAATGAGGTCACAAAAGTTGCATTATGAAGAGTGGTTCATGTTTGTGAAAAGTCGAGCTTTGCTTTATTTAGTCAAAAGTAGCATTTTGAGGATGAATTTATTTGTACTCACCATTCAGTAATAAGCATATTAACCACGCGATGCAGGATAGATTTGTGTATGTGGTATAAATGAAAAGTAACTATGTATTAAATTTCTTAAGTACTACATGAGTAATTATATTCACGAGTGTTTGTATTTGTTATAGATGTTTTTTCCTGTATATATAGGATGGCACAAATTATATTATATATATATATATACAGCATATATATATATATATATATATATATATATATATATATATATATATATATATATAGGATGGCCCAAATTAGAATATATATACGCACACACACACAAGCATATATATATATATATATATATACATATATATATATATATACATATATATATATATATATATATATATATATATATATATATATATATATATGTATATATGTATATATATATATATACATATATATATATATATATATACACATATATATATATATATATATATATATATATATATATATATATATATATATATATATAATGTAATTTGGGCCATCCTATATAATTGCTCATGTAGTACTCGTGTAATTTAATACACAGTTACTTTTTATTTACACCACATACACAAAACTATCCTGCATCGCGTAGTTAATATGCTTATTACTGAATGGTGAATACAAATAAATATATCTTCAAATTGCAACTTTTAACTAAATAAAGCAATGCTCGACTTTTTGCAAACATGAACCACTTTTCTTGATGCAAAATTTTGTGACCTCATTTCTTTAAAATTTTACCTATAAAAATATATAATTTCATTAAATGTATTTTGCAATTTCATTTGTAACTGCGTATTTAAGATTTGTATGTTATGAAAATCGGAATTTCCTTACAATGCTTTAACTTATAGAATGGCAAGATATAAAACTTTTTTGCTTTAGATGTTTCTTCTACCTGCAATGATGATTTGTATTCCTTGTCTTACAGTATAATCGTAGATCCTGTCTTGTAACTAGACTTAATTAGACTTAATTTTAGGGAGCATCACTGGGTTAAATTTTTCCCTGTAATGAAAAAATCTGTCCTTACAGTATAATCGTAGATCCTTAATTATAGAGAGCATCACTCAAAGTTAAATTTATCCCTGTAATGGAAAAAATCTGTCCTTACAGTAAACTCGTAGATCCTGTCTTGTAACTAGACTTAATTATAGAGAGCATCACTCAAAGTTAAATTTATCCCTGTAATGAAAAATTCTGTCTCATAATTTCAGCCATTAACTTTACTACACATGCCGTGTGTGACTGCTCGTTATCCTTATTTTGTATGGACAGTATTCACTATTTGTTGAGATTAAACAATGCTTAGTAATCTTCAGTGTAAAGCTATGGAACATTCACCCGGCAGAGTTTTATGGAAATTGACGCTTGTAACTTGAAAGACAATAATGTTCTTATATAGGGGTCCCCAACTCTTTTTGGTCTACTGTGCCTCTTGGACATTTTTATAGATTCCTGTGTATCCCCAAAATTGAGGGTAAAAAAAAAAGATTATGAAATTGATATTGTGATCTCATTTTAAATTTCATTAAAGATTACTTCATGTCTTGCTCAGTACTAGCTATTTTTTCCGATTCAATGTAAACTCCCCCCCCCCCCCGAGTAAAAAAGTACAACTGGAACATGTACCCCAGGTTGGGAACCCCTGCTCTGATAATGGCCATTTTCTTTTTCCATATTAAATGAAGCTTATTTTGGTTGTAAAATCGTCTTCAAGTTTACTCCTTCTCTTCATTGATAAATGTATATAGCAAATCGATATTAAGTTGAATACATACAAACGAGATTCTCACCGATTGGATACTTTCTTCGAATAACTTAATGAAATTAAGGCACAGACTTTCACAGTGCAAGTAGCCCTGCCAAAGTAAGAAATAAAAGCTTGCACATAAGAGTACTGAAACAAGGACAGAAATTATTTATTAGAATTAAACTGAAACTAATATGTTATATGGCCATCGAATAAAATGTATTACAATGTAGTATGTGTAATCTCGTGATAATGATTATCGGTTCATTAATGTTTATTATAATTATATATACATTAAGTATGTTCACGGATAAATATTTGTTTTTATGCACAAAGGAAAAAGTTGTATCTGTTTTGGTAAAACTATTTATTCAAATAAAAGAAAATGTCACGTTTTTTCAAAGCTTTTCAATAAAAGGTTTCTGAAATGAGTGCGTCATTAGTTCTTCAGAAAAGATATGTTATAAGGAATCTAATATTGAGGATCCAACAGTATTTTCAATGTGCAAAAAAATTTCAATTTTTAGGTTTTTTTAGTGTACGGTTATGAAAACACAATAGCTAAAGCACGATATTACTCATATGTATTTGTTTAGAATAACCTGTTTTATGCATCCACTAACAACGGAATCCATTTTCAAGGGCAATTTGCCGTGAAGGTTTCAACCTGACCCCATTTCAAAGGATGTTTTCAATAATATCTTTTGCTAGGAAGATTTCTACGCAGATTGAAAATATATCCTGAGAAGATTTATGTAAAATGGCTGATAAGTAACAGCGACTCCATATAGAAATGGGTAAAAGCTGAAAGCTTCTAAGTACATCGGGTGACAAGAATGCCATAGAGGAAGCTACAATTAATTATTAGTCTTCCTCATCAAGCATAGAAATTAGGTTTATGTTCGTTAGAATGATAGATGGAGCTTCATTTGTTTGTCCTTTATTCTAACTGAATTAGTGTCCTTCCGCATTGGAAGATCTCTGTAAATTGCCAGTACTAGGTAAAAGTTAATTTGTAAAGAACACAAAACACGAAATATCTGTTAGATCAGAAACCAGTCAAACGAAAAATTGTTTGTTTCAATGGAAATAGGATTCTAATTTAAACTACTAATTATGCTATGTACTCCATTTATTTGGCCATTACCGTAAAACAGTCGCGGATTGTATTGCAGTTCTTGCATATTAGGTCTTTTAAATATTCTACGAATTTAAGTAATTTGACAAAAGATAAATGGCTCTTTTTAACCGTAGAGGTTTTATTTTCAGGATTCAAAATAGCTTTTTGATATAAAGAAAGTGTAACTTATAAACATCTTTCTAAAAATAAAACAAATTTGTGGCCATCATAGATTTGGGCCTTTTCGACGTAATCTTTCATGTGTACGTTTATATTCATTCCAGATATTCGTTAGACATGAATATTAATTTTCATAGGAAACTTATTACAAGTTTCTAAACTTGTTTACGCTTTGTAACTTTGTTTTTCCGAAATATTCTTCGTTTTTCGATAAACATATAGTATGACTTAATACTTACAGATATGACTATTTATTAATATACCAGCTAGAGAAGAATACATTATGCATTAAGAATATATTACTGTTGCAAAGCAGAACTATTATTTGCAACTGTACAATGGAATTACCTATAATAAGTTTATTTTATTAGCTAGATAAATTCATTACTACTTTCAATAGTCTTGCGTCAAAAGACTAAGTCTTAATCATCTCGATGGAATTCATTGTGTAATGTTCAACGTAATGATTTATTGGTACTTATTTGAAGAATTAGAATGGCGAAATATCACGAATTACCTGGTTTTGTACAAATAATATACTGTACATATAAATTAACAGGTTTCATAAGGTAACATACGCATTGAAGTGTATTGGGAAATTAATGAAATTCCTTTACTTAGTGGTATTCATAAACGTAATTTATTAATAAGTTCCCTTATACATTACATAATGAAAGATCAACGAAATTCCTTTACTTAGTGGTATTCTTATTCATACGTAATATATTAATAAGTTCCCTTATACAATGTTATGAAGAATTTAATATACATATCACTTCATAATAAGCATGAGGAAAATCTGTATAATCAGAACTTTTCTTGTACACGTACAAGATTTTAATCAGGCTAAAACAGAACTTACAAACTTACAAACATTCGGAGGTACTAACATAAATCCAACTGAAAATGACAGATAAGATAAAGAAATACTGTACTGACACAATATTATATCATTTAATACAGTAAGCAAAACAGCATTTGTAATAACCTGATATCTATTTCATATGAAACACGACTATTTGTTGACTTATATCTGGAAATCATAGGAATGGGATTCAGGTTATGCCTACTCTAGGCCAAAATTTAACAAAAGTTACAAACAATTCAGCTTACAAACTACTGCTTGGAACCTATTCAGTTCGTAAGTAGAAGACCTTCTGTATATATTTTTTACAGTATATAATCAATGGAACTATATATAACATTTGGGTCTTTGCATCGGCATGACGATATAATTTCAGTTAAGCAAAAGTTTGTATGTGCCATCAAGTCAGTTTTAATAGCTAGTTATAGTTTTCTGGAAATGCAGCTTTCGTGAATTATGCATGAATACTTTGCATTCCGTTTCTCATTTGAAGTGGATGTATAAATTTGGAGCTTTTTCTTTGCTACATTTATTAATTAAGAAATCTCGAATTACATATTAACTTTGATCTATTATTTTATGGTTCCAGATTTTATATTTGAATATATTTTGAAGTGGTTTATAGATCGATGAATGTAATATTGTTGACAGTATTCCATGTTTTCAGTAAACAGCCACTCTCTCTCTCTCTCTCTCTCTCTCTCTCTCTCTCTCTCTCTCTCTCTCTCTCTCTCTCTCTCTCTCTCTCTCTCTCTCTCTCTCTCTCTCTCCACATATTTTCTAAATATTCATCTGAATTTTGTTTGTAATTATATTGAATAAATATGTATGTTTAATGCAAAGCTAAAATGTAGAAATTTCTTATATTTAAACCTTATCGTCATCCATACCAATTTGGAATATTCGACCAGAGAGCAGTAACTCTGCCGTAGTAAGTCGTTATTGGCCATAATCGGGAAGGGCATCTGATGGCATTGTATTCTTGCATGAAAGACT
>NC_090764.1:12433355-12442110 GCF_036898095.1 Palaemon carinicauda
AATAGAACCAATAGTAACAACAAAGGAAATTTACCTTACAAAATGTATTTGTACAAATACGGATATCTTTTGTTAGTCGTTATTAAAAGAACTGTGTATAACGATTAAGACCACTAATAAACTTAAATTTTCACTCGAACATTGATAATGTTAGATACAAGTAATAGAATTCATTATAGCAACAAACTATTTTACAACGAAACGGAAACTTAGTAGCAGTTAAGCACAGTAGATGAACTGAAAGGCACGTTACATGGCGAGATAAAGTTGAGGAAAATTATGTAATTAACAGTGACGAATATTAATATTGTTATACTAAGCATGCTTCCTAATGAGCTTACCAGATTTTAAACGAATTTACAAGGTGTAAAATGTAACCCAGGATCCTAAAGTAATCTTCGTGTTTTTCCGTCTTCGAAGAGTAGAAACTCTCCGGGTTATCATCTCCTGATTTCAGTGTTGCTTTTAAATTACATTCTCGGTCAACTTAGATCGTCATTAGTTTAATAGTGAATTACGTACATAAGTAATGCAAGTAATTTTTTTTTAATTCTAGTTGGTATTAGATTATTATTACAGGATGTAATATTGAATTTGATTATCGGTGATTGAGAAGTTTTTTTTTTATTTTAACTGTTGAATAAAGAAATGCGATTTTTAGTAAAATTTTAAACGACATAATCATACTGATTGAGTTTTTCCTGTTGGAGTCTCTCTCTCTCTCTCTCTCTCTCTCTCTCTCTCTCTCTCTCTCTCTCTCTCTCACACACACACACACACTAATGTAAATGATTATCGTTATTAGATTCCTCTTATTTAATCGTGATGAGATAGTCATAATTAAATAGGACAGGAAAATTATTGATTTGAAAGTATCATTTGTTCTGAATGGTAATTGTAATTATTCGATCTCAAATAGATCATTCAGCTTCACTCACAAGATTGGTGCTCATTCTTCATTACTTTCTCATTGGAGATGTCTATAATATCCCGGAAATTATTGCTTATTTGTGTTCATTGTCTTTATATTGTAAACAACGCAATTATAGCCTGGTTTTGTGTAAAGAACTGCTCTCTCTCTCTCTCTCTCTCTCTCTCTCTCTCTCTCTCTCTCTCTCTCTCTCTCTCTCTCTCTATATATATATATATATATATATATATATATGTGTGTGTGTGTGTGTGTGTGTGTGTGTACTTTCGTTCTTCCTTCAAGTTTTCTAGAATTAATTTCGTGATTTCTCTATATTTTTTTTTTCAAATTTCAAGTAGCGAACGGAAGAAGACGCTGTAGGGCCTTCTGAAATAAGACAAAGAATGAGAAAACATATTTTTCATTTATCTATTTCAGTTATTCTAATTAAGCCACTTTAGTATAATTTTTCTCGAGTATAGAAGCTACATCAGGTTTTCATAAATTTCATAACATATTTTACGCTTTGATATATTGAAAACAAAAGACAAGAATAAAAGCGAAAAGGCTGGCTGCACGCTCCATTTTGGATTCATCACTCTATATCCGAAAAGTAAACGGAATTAGAAAATAGAACGAAAAAGAACAATGCTATTCACTCCTTTCTTTTGCCCTTTTTTTTCCTGGCAACCCTTTTGAACCCGTTTCTCCACCCACCCTGCGTCTCGAATCACCCCTTTTCATGTGTTTGAAATCAGAAAGGGATGACTTATGGTCACCCGTAAGGCCGTTGAAGGCCATAACCAATTTGGTAGTTAAGGGGCGCGTGGTAGTGTTTAGGCAGTTATGAACCGTGGGTGGGCAAAATATGGGGAAGGAAGGGTTGACGGGACTGTCTCTCCCCCTCTCTTACTCCGTCGCCATCTCCTCTTCCTGATCTTTAAAAAAAAAAAAAATGTTTTTAAAGGTTCGAAAATCTTTCCTGTCGATTGACTGAAAATTGAATACATAACTTACTCGATATGACTTTTTTTTCTAAGGCAAGTTCCACTTGCTCGATTTATTTATATATTATTTTTTTGGAGTGACTTTCGAGTGGGTCTTTTTTCTAAATTGTATTTGTAATTATATAGTGTTTTAATCTACGTAATATTTTTTTTCTCTGGCTCCCTCGCATTCTCCTCTTCCTGATCTATAAACAATAAAAAAAAATTAAAAGCATAATATATTGAGATGAATTTTTAAAGGCTAACTTGTACAGTTGGACACAAGGAATTCTGGGTGCACCTCGCTCTGAGGAAGTGCACCCAACCACACCCTTGCTGTGCGGCGACTTCCTGTGTATAGCCCCGTTCACCACCTCTGTCATCTCTTCCTACACTATCTGTTTGGTTACCACCTTGAAGTTATGGTGTAACTAGGTGCACTTCTTCTGAGCGAGGTGTGTCAGAACTCCAGTTTTCAACTGTACCAGTGGCTCGAAAGTCTTTCTTTAGGATTGACTGATTTTATTTGTTTATTGGGGTTTTCAGGGAATTATATAAGTAATTATATTTTTTTGTTTTTAATCTACGTATTTTCTTTCTCGGCTCATGCCAGTAATTTTAGAATTCCTGCTTCAGTCTTTTTTATATTGAATAATATTCTCCTAATTTTAAGTTAGATAACTATTAGGTTTATGATCCGATGCTCTTTTTATACATATAATTTTGTATTTTAAGCTTTCATTTATATAGTTTGGTTTATCAAATGGATTATAATTCTTCAGGTGGTTATTTAACTATCAAGTCTTTAAGATATATATATATATATATATATATATACATATATGTGTATATATATACATATATATATATATATATATATATATATATATAATATATATATAGTATATATATATATATATATATATACATATATGTGTATATATATACATATATATAATATGTATACATATATATGTATATATACATATATACACATATACATACACCTATATATATATATATATATATATATATATATATATATATATATATATATATATATATATATATACTTACATACATCCACACACATACACACTTATGTGTGTATGATTATGATTAATTCTTCCATTCTCCACAAGAAATAGAAATCAATTGTTTTCACACGTTTATCAATATATTGTAAATTTGACTGATGGCAAAATTAAGCACATTGAGCGTCTTTCAGAGAAAACGTAAAAGAGTGTAATAGACTTTTGTGTCTGAATATAAACACATATGGTGAAATATTTGTTTATCTTTTCCATAATGATAATTATATAGGTTGCCATTTCTTTGCCGGTCCCTAGTTACAGCTATCTATATTCCATGAAAACAATCTCTCTCTCTCTCTCTCTCTCTCTCTCTCTCTCTCTCTCTCTCTCTCTCTCTCTCTCTCTCTCATGCGAAATTTTTTTTTGTCCTGTTCTATCGTTAATTCCTATGAAATGGATTTTATATGTATTTTAATGAACACTTAAACCATTAGGTTATCATTTTACAATTATTGATTTTAGGATCATGTATTTTACATTGATCTAGGGAGTCATTTAATATTGTTAAAGTTTGCGTTCCTTTGCAATTGAGACCTGTTTTTGCAATATATAACACTTGTAAATAATCAGTGTATAAAGTATTCTATTTAGTCTTGACTTTGTGATTACAGGATGCACGTAATATATTACAATGCAACAAGTTGAAAATTAACTGTATATTTTTTTATTTGATGGAAAGTTGTCCAGAAAATATCAATGCCACGACAAAAGATAATTACTGCCTTCTCATAAATATAGAAATGACGAGGCGTTCCTAAGAACTCAAAATATTTTAAGAAAATTCACCCCTCTAGACACTTGGCCGAATCTTTTCGCACATGTTATTGTCATTTTTTTTTTTTTTGAAGGACTATATTTTTGCTTTAAGGCAATAAAACCAAGTTCATACAAGTTTTCTTCTGTGATTGTCTAAGAAGTGCTTATTATTTAATGCCCTTCTCGTTCCATTAGATTTAAAGGACTTCATCTTAACCTTAATCATAAGTACTTTTCACAGAGTTGTC
This sequence comes from Palaemon carinicauda, assembly GCF_036898095.1. Classification (NCBI taxonomy): domain Eukaryota; kingdom Metazoa; phylum Arthropoda; class Malacostraca; order Decapoda; family Palaemonidae; genus Palaemon; species Palaemon carinicauda. Next base: position 12,437,350 of record NC_090764.1, read on the forward strand.
TAATTTTTCTAATGATTTCAAACACGAAGTTCGCAGCGTTTACAATATTTATAATCCACCATAAAATTTTTACCATTCCAATATTTATGTTAGTGTATTGAACACTATTTAAAGTGAATGAAATATACTACTTGCAGACTTCCATTGTATTTCATATATTGTTATATCAAAGAAACAAAATATTTCCGATAAAAGAAAGACTTAACAAACAGTATGAAACGCCGTATTCCATTCTCTATTGTAACAACAATGTTGGACTAATGGTGCCCTTGTAACGTAAGAACTAGGATTTAAGAAGAGAAAAGAACAAAATCGAAAATCATGTTTGCGAGGCCTTGAGGGTAATTTTTCATCAATCAGTGAGGTAATTGTTGAGGTGTCCTGTCATATCAAAGGGAGCGTTCACTCGCTCGAAAAACTTGTTGAATGGAACCCCGTTCTTTAGCCATCGGCGGTGCCATCTACCCGTTGCCCCTGGATTGTAAGGATTTAATGTTTCTGCCCTGGACGGTCCAAGGCTTCTGGGGGATATCGGTGGACTGGTGGGTCTTTCTTTGCTCGTCTTGTCTGTTCTGGAATGGGAAGTTAATGGAGTGTTCACCTTTGTCGTTCTTCTTTGTTAACTTATTAGAAATTAGTCGTGATGGTGATTCTACCGTCTAGGTTCTAGATGTTACGAGATAACGGTGCCTGATTTATAGTTTCCGTTTTTTGTCGAAATTAATTGAAATTCTTATTGTTTAAGTCGATATTAAAGTAACAAAACCTTATTTAGCACAAAGTTATTCTTTGAAATTTAGTATATTTTATGTTAATACCAAAATAGCAGAGCTTTATTTGCCAAAGGTCGATACTAAAATAACAAAGCCTTATTTAGCAAAAAGTTATTAATTGAAATTTAGTATAGTTTAGGTAGGTAGTAAAATAATAGCTTTATTCAGCAAAAAGTTACTAAATGAAATATATTATAGTTTAGGTCTATACAAAAGTAACTAAAGCCTTATTCAACAAAGTATTTTTGTCAAGCTATCTCTGGTTTGTTTGTACGGAGATTTTAAAAGTAAACGTTTACCTTTTTGTCCTTATAATTGTTCCCCCTTTTCTCCTGACCTTCTTGGTTGCTACTGAAGGAAGCTGCGGTAGTTAAAGGATCTACTGTTGGGAGAACGGTAAGTAAATGGTATTTAGAAGGGATAAGGATACGGTAGGGATCCTTGGCTAAATGGATAACTGAAGAAGCGGGACTATAGTCGTGTCACTGGTAGTCGTTATGGGATTGGGGACGTGGGTGTTGGGGGCCGATTTTACGTGAATGACCTTAGTCATGGTTTCGACTCTCTCTCTCTCTCTCTCTCTCTCTCTCTCTCTCTCTCTCTCTCTCTCTCTCTCTCTCTCTCTCTCTCTCTCTTGTACCACGTATGAAATAGCTTCGTAAAGTACTTCCACCTATTGTTTTGACTTCCGTTTTGTGTATTGGTTTTACGTTCCCTTCCTTGCTATTTTTTTTCTATCATTTTGACACACGTTTTGGTTTGGTTCTTTTGCAGCTTTTCTTAGGTTCGGGATGTAACCTTCTACCAAAAGATACACCCAACCCAAATGAGCTGCTAATATGCTTATAATGCTGTCCACGTAGACTGAAATCTTTCCCTTATCACTTCTAAAGTTCATAAAATTTCTGCGACTTTAGTGTGAAAAAGATTTTTGTACAGTTTCCTTTCATATATTATCACTATCACATTGTTTGGAATATGTAGCTATGTCGTCCAAAATATCTTAATTTTGAAATGTTTCCTTAATCACTTCTAAAGTTCATAAAATTTCTGCTACTTTAGTGTAAAAATAACTTCAACAAATCTTCCACTTCCGTCGGTTCCTTAAATATTCATGTTTTGAGATAACCTTATTGGAGAGCTTTAAAGAAAGTTATAGTAATATTGGCGCTTTGGTCTATACTTTATGTTTCAAAAAAAAAAAAGTGCTATATTAAAGTTTAAACTACGGTGGCATTTTCATCTTTACCGTTATCTTTGACCTTAGTGACAATTCGTTGAGCTTCTTTTAAACGCTAAACTGTTATTTTTCATTCCGTACTCTTTCTTACTTTAATTTCACGTTATTCAGGAATGTATGCAGAAAAGTCTCTTAGTATAAGTTTAACACTGCCTCGACGTTATTAAATCCATCCCCACTTATTCAGTTCGTATACTGTACCACCATTCGCCTCTACAGCTTCAGCTTTTTATTGTGTGCATTAAATGTATACTCTTCACACCCAGAAAAGACTGTTGGTTCAACAATGCTTATGTGATCCGTTTTCTTGGTTTCAATTTATCCTCTTAACCTTAAACTTTGAAACTCACATACACATACATACACACGAAGAAAAATCCTCTATAGCGACTAAAGAGTTTTGTGGTATTTATCTGTATTTAGAAGAAAAAATATATTCCTTACATATATATATATATATATATATATATATATATATATATATATATATATATATATATATATATATATATATATATATATATATATGTATATATAATTGTATATATATAACAAATGTGGAGTTTTACTTTCAACAGGAAGTTTGTCTGCATGTGTATTGGCCTTTATTTTCCGCTTCAAGTAATGTCTTTTGACACCCCTTCTCAAGCCGTTTACTTTTAAAGAAGTTAACCTTGAAGTCAGTCTTGTAAGCTCATTGAAGTGCATTTCTTTCCCAATCGACTGGAGCAGAAAATTCCTGTAGTCATCCTTCGGCGTAAGGTGATCCTTTTATCGGTAGGACCCTAAGAGGCCTCTTGGTGGTTTCGGAAGTGTGAGATATCTCGGTTTTCTACGAAAGGATAAGAATCCTTTGGCTTCAAGTATCAACCAGAGATATACCTTCTTCTTCTCCTCTTCTTCTTCCATATCTCGGAGCGAGCATTATCACTGGGCCACATCTTGAAGAAGCCCCATTTTCTCGCCAGAGGAAAAAGGTCCTAGGAGCAGGATGCAATCTACCTTCGTAGCCTGTCCTTTCCTCCAGCTTATCGCTCTCTTACCATTCTCGGGCCTCCTCAACCCAAAGACCTGTATCATCTTTAATTTCATTTTTCCCCTTTTTCCGTTATGCTTTTTTTGCTGAAAATCCTAAAGCGAATGCGGTATACTTTGGTAAAATGGCACTACTACTACTACTACTACTACTACTACTACTACTACTACTACTACTACTGAATGACTGACTGACTGGCTGGCTGACTGGCTGACTGACTGACTGACTGACTGACTGACTGACTTAATGGAGATTAGCCAACTTATATTGCTGATTGAGTAAAATGAGAAAAAATGCATGTGTCGATGCAGGGGGTCAGGAAAGGCTGTGACAAGGTGTCCCAGACGAGGAAGAGTAACAAATGAATGGGTGAAAGAAAGGTGACAAAAGAAAGAAACGGAGAAAAGGTGAACAACCCCAACTGGTCTGGTTACAGGTTGATTAACAGTTTGTGTTCGTTTTGGCTCGTCTTCGGTGGTTACATTTTTAGGGCTACAAACAATGAAGATTACTTCCAGATAAGGATGACACTTGGATTCATCTACCCACCTTCTCTCTCTCTCTCTCTCTCTCTCTCTCTCTCTCTCTCCTCTCTCTCTCTCTCTCTCTCTCTCTCTCTCTCTCTCTCTCTCTCTCTTATTCTACTGCATTACTTGAATCTGCATTATCTATTTTTTCAGCAAAAATTTAAAAGGTGGTCCTTAATATTACCTTATTGTGTCGCATTGGTGTTAATATAACAGGATTTACACTTACTGTTCCATGTACAGTACACACTTCTCTTTTACTCTTCAGTCTATACAACATAGTTCGTATGTTTCAGTTTTTAAAAAGTTTATAATACTGTATTAGGCATTCAGATTTTTTAAATACTGCTGTTTAAGAAAATAAATGCTCTCCATTGAAGCACTAAGCCATCCTTCAATTTTTAGAACCTTTAAAAGCTTGTCCATAACCATATCTTAATTTGACAGAGTATGAGATTTCTTCCTGAAGCGTTTCATTTTTACAGAAATTGCATTCTCTCTCTCTCTCTCTCTCTCTCTCTCTCTCTCTCTCTCTCTCTCTCTCTCTCTCTCTCTCCTCTCTCTCTCTCTCAACGTATTCTGTGTGGTTATAATTACTTGCAGTAATAGAATTTAAAGTTGTCAGAATATCCAGTTAATTCCCTTACAACAAACTTTTTCACTCATTTTTCGGTTTGCACACTTTCAGAAGTAGCTTTTCACCTTAGTTCTGTTTGACTTGACCTACTTTATTTCTCAACCTTTTCACAAAAGCTTTTGGAATAAAGCCCGTGAGAAACCATTTTAAAACTCCTCTCTGTATTCTTTGGAGGAAAGACGAGGGAAACCCCGTAACGCATTCTTCTAACCAAAGATGCGGTAATCCTTCAAGTGTAAAGGCGATTCACTGGGCATCAATTTATCATCAAAAAGTGTAACAAAAGTACCTTAGGTCAGGTGAAGTGTGAACTTGGACTCGAACGATAGCGAGCGAGTGGGTGGTGATTGTGAAATGATGGAACCACCCAAGCGTAAATATAGGGAATAGAAGAGGCTTCGCTTGAAGGAGGGGAAAAAAAAAAGAACACCATTAAACGGTATTCAGGCCATGGAAATGCATTCCCTTTTTAAGATCCTTCCTTCTCGCTCTTCCAAAAGTTCAGTCTGAAATTTTTGGTATATCAAGAGCGCTTTTGGAAATATAAT
>NC_090764.1:12442610-12485737 GCF_036898095.1 Palaemon carinicauda
TATAATTTTACATTTTGAAATTGTATAAAAAATGCAACATAAATTTATTTATACTATAAATTAAGATGAATTACATCCATATTGTGGGGAAAATAAAATCCGAAAATAATTGACTGTCTATATGGTAGCCAATAGTGATCATGTCGAGCTTCTTTATTTCACTGAATACCACATGTTTACGTCCATATATACTTGCTTGCAAGTTTTCTTCGAGGATGTGTATATATGTGTACGTGTGTATATATATATATATATATATATATATATATATATATATATATATATACATATATATATATATATGTATATATATATATATATATATATATATATATATATACACACACATTTATGTATATATTCTCCACTCAATCATATCATAAATATACATTTATGTATATATTCTCCACTCAGCTATCATAACCGCTTTCAGAACTATTTAATTCTTGGAAGTGTTTGTTATTATTATTACTACCTTAGCTCAGTTAGCCATATGTGTTATTTATGTATCTTCAGATACTTTTATTTGTTTTCATTTCATCTATTTTTATTTTATACATTGTTAGTGTAATTATAACTTCCATCCTATTTATTACTGTCACTAAAATTGAACTGATGTTGAAGATGGCCATTTTTTTGTCGTGTATAGGTCATATGCAACTAAACATAAACATATTATTTTTACAATAATGTTATCTAATTTTAGTTCTTATTTTGTGTGCGCTAGATTTTGTTCAGAAAGTGTACATATATTACCATAGGTATTACTGTTACTATCCCTCATCTTTCTAAATTCTTTCGATTCTTTAGTATTTCACCTATTGATAACATTGAGAATGTTGCTAGATCTTTTTTTTGACTAAATACGTAAACTACATACATTAGTAAGATTATTATAATTATTGTCATGAGTGGTGCTTTTAATTTTTTGGCGCCATATAGATTCCATCGGTATTGATATTTCTCTGTGACCATTTACCAAAATAATGCATATTATTAATTGATTTCATGAATATTCATGTATTTATATTACAAATATTTCCTTCTTGGTTAACTGAGAAAGCTTTCTCTTGGGATTCCCCAATCTTAGCCTGATACTCTCCTCTGCTGTCTTCAAATTTAGTATGTAAAACTTACCATTTTCTGTCGCATTCACACCAAGATTACAAAAGGGGTTTTCCAGTTGGGTCACATACACAACCAGGAGTTGAAAGTCTGGGAGCGTTGGTAATGTTCTCTCGTTTAACTGCTGTGGTTTCCGTCACTAAGAGACGACATTTTTCTCTTCCGGTGAGCAGGTGAGGCCAGGTATTAGCTCACCACTTCAGAGAGATGTAAACGTGTACATTTGTCGGCAGTTGCTCTCTCTCTCTCTCTCTCTCTCTCTCTCTCTCTCTCTCTCTCTCTCTCTCTCTCTCTCTGGGTCATTTTAAAACATCATGGTGTTATCATTTCGTATCTTTTTTTGTTTTGTTTTCTTGTCTTTTCATACCCCCTGTTTCATTTTATTGTCCACCATCATAATCCTTGTTACATTACTATTATGTTTATTGTTATTATCATTACTATTATTATTGTATCAATTGACAATCGGAAATTGTAACAAGAATAATAGGCTACTACAGGCGTTGATATTGTTGAAATCATGTAGTAATGGTATTGATAATAAATGCAGTATAAATGTTTGTAAATAATTGTATTGACAATTCTTACGTTTTAGTGAAATTTGTGGCTTACAAAAACTCACAAAAAGCTACTCTTCAGGAGAGACCACAGTGAAATCAGTTCACTATCTTTTAGCTACCATATTTCCCTTTTATAAAATCATTGTTGTTAGCTATTTATTTTCTATAAAACATACAGGCAACAAAAGACCTTTACATTTCTCCACACAATACTTCAAAGAAATCCAAACAATTTCGGGGCAAATCCTTCCAACCCCTCTACTGTCAGACTCTGGACTCCTCAATAACAATCTGCCTAACAGCTTGAATGACTTGCAATTTTTTTCCTCTTTTATTTCTCATCCCCATTCACTCGAATGTTCTATGAATAATGATGGTAGTCACTTCCCAGTTCGTTTTGTGGAACACTTAACAGTATCAAAAAGAAATATTGGAGTGTTGCTGTTGGCTGAATAATAGATTTGATTTTTTTTCCCTCTCAGGTGTACCGTAGTCGTTTTGTCTAGTGGAAACCTTTGCTGAATTCCGTCTTTTTTTATGTAGAGGTCTGATGGAAATAAGAGCAAAACGGGGGGGGGGGGGGGGCCTCAAAAAAAAAAAAAAAAAAAAAAAAAAAAAAAAAAAAAAAAAAAAAAGGTAATATTTGTCCTCCGGTGACGATTTGTCAAACTTATCGACGGGAGTACTATAAAGATTTAGCTTAGTGGTACAGGTGACATCTTTTGTAAGATATAATTTTCTCTTGGTGCTGCTTCGTGTTTTCTCATCTACAGACGCTATGATTTTTTATTGTTATTCTATTAGTTCTCAGTATCTTATTGCAAAAAAACGTGCATTGAGATGAGAGGAAATATTAAAGTGATTGGTTATTCTATGCCAAAAGAGGGAAAATAAGAAAGAAGAGAGAAGCAGCAGTAGAATTTCAATAACAAGAATTTGGTAAAACTTGAGAAGACAAACTAAATATTGTAATGCATGTTTATCATATGTGTGTGCGTTGTTGGCAATAGTAGTAATACTTGTAAAATTCCTAAAGAAATGAATGTTACTGCAATTTGAGCGAAACAAAATGCCATCACCGTACTGTGTGTGAGAGAAATCTTAATTGTTCAACGATTATTCAGGTTTTTGTGATAAAATATTGGCAGAACTTAGAATTTACCACAATTCACCTTTGAAGTTTCTTAATTTAAATTCAACTTTGAAGTTTCTGAATTTGAAGAAAATTTACGTTAATCTTGAAGGTTAATAACAGTTCAGAATGTCGGAATAACAAGAAACAAAAGTAATAGATAACTTCCATGCACTTGAATAATCGTTTACAAGGTCATATACTGCACTAAACGCTTTGTAATTATGTCCAACAGTTATTGGTTTTCAGGTAACGCGATGATATCTCGCAGTCGTACTGTCAGTCATACGAAAGTTACCTCGAACCAGCTCGATCACAGCTGTATCTCTCAAAACCCTCGTATAGAATAGTGTACGAATCCCAGTTGGTGATTCCTATTAGAAAAATTTCTCTCATCTTCATAATGTTCGAAATATCTAGGGAACAATAACATGCATTGTCTTGTTTCATTTCCATTTATATCCAAGTCGGTTTCATATCTTCAGCAGGTCTCAGTCGCTGGTCTATTAGTAAGAGCAGCTATTTGTCACTGCATTTGGCACATGATTGTATCGTTAAATGCTATTTATTTAGTAGGCCAGTCAACGTGTAACACTATTTTCACAGGGTTGCTGCGTGGATAACCATCCATCTAATATGTCAGTCAGTTGTGGCAGTATGAAGCTTCAAGAATCGTATACTGTAGTTACTCTGTCAAATAAATTTCTTGTGTGAGCAGAACACAAGCAAACAGGAAAAGCAGATGATGAATGAGTGTTCAGTAATTCTTTCAGCTCATCTTTGCGGAAAATTGTGATAATTGCAATCGGGTGGTTGACATAGAGGGTCAGCTGTATCCTATAGCATGATTTTGATTGATGATTTGTGTCGAACTAGATGTAAGAATTAAGGAAGATGTTGGTGAATTGTGATTGCATTAAGCAGAACATAAATAATCAAAGGCAAAAGTGTCTTGCTTCTTATGGAAGACGATCACTGCCGTTAGATTTATCATTTGGTAAATTCTTTATGGCATCTCTAATGTTATCTAGAGTCATATCATCAGGTAAATAAAGTTGTTACCAGTAAGAGTATATACTATCTATCTGGTGTTAATGATTTAGGAAATTCTTGGTAAGACAAATTTATAGGACTGCTTCCTTGTAATAGCCTCTGACTGTTTCCCATATTTTTGGGGGATTCTCTTATCTTGATATTAAGGCATTCGTGTCTTTTCATGGGTGTGGATAATCACTAGAGTCGTGTGAAGCGTGTTCATGCCAGTTATTTCGTATTGAGATGTTACCTCGTCGTTTACCACTCTGGGACACAAATAATAGCCTCTCGCTAATGCAAAAACATCTTAGTAATAACGCTTTTTGGAGAGGAAAAAGCAGTGAAAGATCAGTTTTACCTTAATTTCGCTTTTTTTTTTTTTTTTTTTTTTTCAAATAGCATTGTGTTCTTGAGCATTGATTGACCCGTATATATCATGCTCTGAGTAACCTTTACTAAGTTTAGGGATCATTAATACTCCGTACCATTTTTTATCCTGAAGTGTATTTACCGGCCTGTATAATTGTCATCATGAATGTGTTGTGTTGTACAACTTATGCACTAATGCTCCCCAAATGTCTGTTGCTTTGCCCTTTATATTTACGTCAATATCATTTCAACTGGGGCTGTTTTGTGGCGCTTATATAGTATATAATTTTTATAGTTAAATCTTTTTTATTTTCTTAATTTTCAATCTATTGATATATGAGTGTCCTTTAGGTTTACGTTCTTAGCATTTATTTCCTCAATATCAAAATGTAATTCAATTTCAGAGTCATAAAGCAAGGTAGTTCTAAAGCTGGCTTTAATATCATCAATCAATTATTTAATCTAGTTCCCGTATCTTGTTACCCAGAGCACTTGCCTACCGTATTATCATTATTATTGATAATACTGCGGACAGTGAGAAAAAAAATATGTAAGCACTCCGTGAAGAATGTATGGCTCTAAACCCCTTTGAATCAGCCATACTCCTTTAAACCCAGTTTAAAAGAATCCCATTGTGTCGCAGAGCGTGTGTGAGATTTGAAATCTCTGCCTCTCCTCCCCGCATTTATAATAGGCTGTATAACTTTTCACCCTTTGAGTCCTTAAAAAAGAGAAAGGGGAAAAAAATAGAAGTTAATAGGTCCAGCGCGCGACAAACAAAAGAACCGGCCGCCGGCGTATGAGGAGAGAGAGAGAGAAACACCTGCTGCCATACAAAAGGGTTAAGGGCTTTAAAAAAAATACCCTCTGGTGTGTCCACGTGCCAAAACATCAACCCATTCATTCTTTTACTCCCCCGTTCGTACCATCGATATGCCCACTACACCCTCTCTCTCTCTCTCTCCTCGCTCGTCCTTAATTCCGATCCACGGTAGCCGCCAGTCCTCCAGGCGAAAGGGTTATCTGTGCTTGACTACCGAGAGGGTCCTTTGTATGGGGGACCCTTTAATTTTTTTTTTTTTTTTTTTGTGGTATTGTCTGGAGGTGCTTGCGGTGAGCAACGTTGAATTGTGGTTACAAGAGGCGTTTAATTTGGGTAATTTGACGTTTTGGCAATTCAAGGTGTTTTATTGGTTGGTTTATCCTTTTTGATTGAAGCAAGGTATTTTTTCATGCTAATATCTCTCTCTCTCTCTCTCTCTCTCTCTCTCTCTCTCTCTCTCTCTCTCTCTCTCTCTCTCTCTCTCTCCACATTTCAGAGCTTCAGTACTACTTTTTGTATAAAAATTACGAAGGTAAAATGGGGGTGATAGAATAGCTTTTATGAAATTCACATTTTATTACTGTAAATTTGGCAAAATTTCTGCCAATTGCTGAACATTTTAGTTGACATATATTAACCAGGAAAATTATTTTCTTTTCATGGGTGGCTACAGTATCGAACCTTTTTATAAATCATGAAAAGATATTGTAATTGTTACTATTATTTTTATAAGATGAGGGTGGGGACTGACGTGTATTACGAAGAAAAAATTGTTGAAATTGCTGATTCAGCTTTTGAATGCCTAATTAAATAATCGAAACAGAAGAAAAAATGCAAGATGTAACTGGTAAAATAACTCCCCCGAAGAAACACTAAGACGAGCAAATTGGCCATAATAAACGACATATATTTATAACTTAGTTAGTGGGGTCGGGCAAATCCATATGCATGTTTCGTCGACTATGACCAAAAGAAATTGTAGAGAAATATACAGTTCTTTTTAGTTAATGATGTATCTTATTTTTTAATTAAGATAGATTGGTGATATGGTAGATTTTGCCAAAACTGATAAGAAATCTACTCTGATGTTAGATATTATATAAAGATATCAATATCAAAACTGTGTTCGTAATGATGAAGGATATTATTAATAGAACCAATAGTGAAACTTTTTATTTATTAATGAATCTATCTGTATGGGGTAGGGTTCAACATCCTTGGGATTACTTTTGTCTTATTCCGTTTATTCTACAATTCTGTTTACATGTGATGAAGACCACCAGTATATTTTTTTTTTCACTTGCTAGTAAGTTTTAGTGTAAGTTTGATTTCCCCATACTTCCTTGTTAACGAATGGCCTTCCCAGTTCCAATGCCTTGCCGTTGGTCATAAATTCATTATTCAATCTATCATACTAGGGGATTGAAGACTATAGTGGTAATATAACGTTATTAGGAGAACTTTAGTACCAACTAGCCCTTTGTATCATAGCACCACTGGCTATTGTCATTAAATTATGCATTAAGCTTAAGTTTGGGTGATATTGTAATTAACGGTACATAATTTTGTATCTTAAGAAATAAGATTGAATCATCAGCTTTTTTTTTTTTTTTCTTTTTTTTTTTTTTTTGCATGAAGGGTTGTAAAGGGTTACATTTTCATATTAACAAGCTTCCTTCCTACAATAATGAGAGTTTCATGAACACTAACTATCTACATACACTGTTAAAAAATCGTTATTTTAATTATAAATTCTCCGTAAAGATACTGTTCATAGCTGTATTTCATAAAATACAGGCGGCCATAATTTTACCATGCTACGTTGTTATCTTTTACGGTTTGGTGACGGTAATATCACTCATTTACGTCAATATAACCGTTTTATAAAACGGTAAATGCCTGGCTACATTTATTCCAGGATTTTTATCTTTTTTTAATGCAAATTTTTAACAGTGAAGGCTGAACTCTACTTAAACTTCTTTATTTATCTTGTATTCGACGCAATTCCTGCTTACCAAATTCTACGAGTTTTTTTTCTTTTTTCTTTATAGAATAGAATAGAACAAGTTTTCAATACATTCCATAATATGACACATCTAGCCCCATAAAGGATAGACTACCAAATGAGTTGCGTACTTGCAGTCACATTTGCGAAAATAAAACCTTCTCCCGGTTTGGCATAGATTCTAAACTTTTTTGAATCATTGAAGGTGATCATTATAGATGGTACTGTAGTCAGACTGATCCTTTTAATATTATTATTATTACTATCCAAGCTACAACCCTAATTGGAAAAGCAATATGCTATAAGCCCAGGGGCTCCAATAGGGAAAATTAGCCCAGTGAGGAAAGGAAATAAGGAAATAAATAACTGAAGAGAACAAATTAACAATAAATCATTCTAAAAAAGGTAATGTCAAAAGAGATATATCATATATAAACTATTAACGTCAACAACAAATATGTCATATATAAACTATAAAAAGACTCATGTCCGCCTGGTCAACAAAAAAGCATTTGCTCCAACTTTGAACTTTTGAAGTTCTACTGATTCAACAACCCGATTAGGAAGATCATTCCACAACTTGGTAACAGCTGGAATAAAACTTCTAGAGTACTGCGTAGTATTGAGTCTTATGATGGAGAAGGCCTGGCTATTAGAATTAACTGCCTGCCTAGTATTTTGTTTCTGTTTATGTGCAGCTATAGTGAAATTAAATTTTCTCCGTTGTACGATACCCCCAAATGAAAATGGAAAGCTGTATGATATCCTATAAAGAGATTTGTAACATTATCGAATAGGGTTAGGTAGAATGGAAAAGATTCCTTTAAAATTTCTTCCTAAGGATGACCTCTGATTGGTTCCAGTGTTTGGTTTCAGAACAAGTCATCTTGCAAAGGCAGTGAATTCTTCATTAGTGCCGCATCATTATTACTTCCGCCAACGAAGTTGGAAGGAGGTTGTTTTACCCTCTGTTTGTGTGCTTGTTCGTTTGTTTGTGAGCAGTTTCCTTGCCACAATTTTAATCGTAGAGTAATGAAAATTGCAGGGATTAACTGTTATGTAAATAATTAGACATGATTAAATTTTTTAAGGTCAAGGTCAAAGGTCAAGGTCAACCAATATGTCCAATTCATGTAATCAGCCATAAGTTTGGACATCATTGTCACAGGGACTTCAATCTTTGTTCATGTGGGGAGTATGAAAATCCACGCCAATTAATACATGTTAAGGTCAAAGGTCAAGGTCAAGGTCGAGTAATAAGCTGGCGCGGCGGAGGTCTGCGCTCTACTGAGTGCCCCTCTAGTTTAATCATTATTGGCTTTCTTTCAGCCGGATTGATGTTGCTGTTTTTATATGTACGTATTCCAGAACATACAACGACACTATTTCGTATTGTTTTTATTTTATTTTCATCCCGTATTGTACTCCTTTATCACCATAAAACGTCAGGTCGTATTATTGCCATGTTACCATGTTACACATTTACAGATTTATATAAATATCATTATTCACTTTTGAGTTTTGTATGTTTTAACCGATGTGGTAATGCCCCTGACTGGTGAACGCCAGACCGGGGTTCGAGTCTTGCTCAAACTCGTAAGTTTCTTTGGTCGCTGCAACCTCACCATCCTCGTGAGCTAAGGATGGGGGTCTGGAGGAGCTTATAGATCTACCTGCTGAGTCGTTAGTATCCGTTCCTTGGCCCTTCTTCGTCCTAGCTTGGGTGGAGAGGGGTCTTGGGCCCTGATCATATTCATATATGGTTAATCTCTAGGACATTGTCCTGCTTGACAAGGCAATGTCACTGCCCCTTGCCTCCCTGCCTCTGACATTCATGAGTGGCCTTTAAAACGTTAACGTAAATCAAGACTAACAACAGTGAAGTGGATCATTGATATTCGTAGGACGCAATTTTCACTCTCCCATTATACATAACTACAAAAAATTCACTGGCACGACTTCCTATACGTTTATGTGAATTACTACGATAACTAGGAACCGATTGTATTGAAATGCATCAGTGTTATGTTGTTTAATATACATTGATATGTAATAAATTTTGTGATATGCATTGGTGCATTGTTATATGACAGGAATATATACAATATTATGAGACATTTAAATGTAAAATCCTTAATGCGTGATTACCGTGGTATACTTGAATTATTTATTTAGCTGCTATATAATTTCGAAGTGGTAAGGTATTAAGCTGTTTCTTACTAGTCTGCATTGCACGTGATCAAGAAGCCACAAATTCATAGTTTAGCAAAAGTTCTATTCATTTTGCCATGTTGAGTTAGCCTTTAGCTGCTGTCGGGAAGTCTTTTGCAAGTTCAGTCAATTAGATATACTTGTGTGGAAATTTATTTTGAATTTTTCATATCAGGATAACTTTAGTCTTTTTCTCTCGCGGAGGTTATAAAAGAGGTTTTCAATTTCCTTATTTTGTTTGAATTTTATTTGTGTACTGAAAGGTCCCATAAGGCATAAGGAGATCAGAGGTTTTGCATCATAGACCATTCATAATGCATTCAGTTAAGACTTTTTTTTTTAGCGTTTTTCTAAAGAGTCGAATAGTATTGAGCTGAAGTAAGACTATTATTATTATTGTTATTGTTATTATTATTATTATTATTATTATTATTGTTGTTGTTGTTGTTGTTGTAGTAGTAGTAGTAGTAGTAGTAGTAGTAGTAGTAGTAGTAGTAGTAGTAATGATAAGTTTTGTTTTGTTGTAGAAGTATCAATATTATTGTTGTTATTTACCACAATTCTTTGCTGTCAATGGAGCTCCAACTATGATACGATTTCTTTTTTTTTTTTTTTAAGATTTGCAATCTTTACCCATTCCTGTCTTAAAAGGTATGCGCCATTTCTGTTGTATTTTACTTTTTAAGGAAGGGATTCAGTTATATAAGAAATATTTAATATTTATTTCAACCGTGAAGTTAATTTTCATAATCAACAATTTTCTTCATTTCATTCGTTTTGTTATTAGATTTTTCTTGTTCCATTCACGCCAGAGAGAGAGAGAGAGAGAGAGAGAGAGAGAGAGAGAGAGAGAGAGAGAGAGAGAGAGAGAGAGAGAGAGAGAGTTTAAACAATCAACGGTGTCCAAGGCCTGTAGTATTTACTAATTTTATATATATATCACGTAATTATTATCTTGTGGAATCCAATCTTACATTAGTAGCGGAAGTATACTTCACCTTCTTACATTTTTTTCTTCTTTTTATTTATTTTTTCCTTTTTTTCTTTTTATACGGACAACTCTACCAGTAGGTTTGATTGTATGTTTATGTTTGTGTGAGTTCTTAAGGCCGTAAGAAGAAAAATTTAGATTTGTACAAGAATGTTCCCCTTTAGGAAGTGAAAAAAAGAGCTTCTTGTCTTTAATTCCCCAAAACTCTTGTCTATATCTCCCTTGGTTTTCGGCCTCTTGAAAGCACAGAGAATGTGGAGAGAAATCAAAAAGAAATGAAGAAGACCCATTCGGACTGGTAGGGGGAGGGGAGGGGAGGGGGAAGTTTGAAGAGGATTGGGAGGGTTAGAACGGGGAAGGGCCAGCATAGAAATCCCCCCCCCCCACGAAAAAAAGGAACGGTCAATGGAGGTGAAATGCAGTTTTTCACTTAGCCGATCATTAAAACGAGGGTAGGCCTAAACGGGACCCGCTTACTTAGACATAGCCGCTGACGAAGTTCCTCACGTATCCCAAAGACTACGATCTTTATTTGATATCTCATCTTCGGGGAATCCAATAAGGATCCTAGGCATTTATATTATATAAAGACTTCGTGGAAGGACATCTGACGTCATATGATCTGTTTTGTCTCTGGAATGTCGATCTGGAATCCAATAAATTAAATTAAACACTGCTTGGAGCCAAGGCCTTGGAGCATCCATGTTAATCGAAGCCAGTCATCCAAATTACAGCCGCCCCTCCTCCAGCGTTGGGTAAACATGGCTTAATTTGCCTCTCTCAGGTTCGTGGTGTCAAATAAATCGCCAAGGCCGTAGGCCTAACTATTTTTTTTTCTCCATGTGGCCTAAAAAAATAGGAAAACAGAATGTTTATATAATTGAAATATATATTTATTGAAATATTCCTGCCTTGAGGGTCACAAATAATTAACAGAATTAATGGTTTCCTATGAAATCATAAGCTATAATCTGCAATGAGAGAGAGAGAGAGAGAGAGAGAGAGAGAGAGAGAGGAGAGAGAGAGAGAGAGAGAGAGAGACCCTTGGGTAATATTATACGCTATATATATGGGTATATATATATATATATATATATTATATATATAGACACATATATATATATATATATATATATATATATAGAGAGAGAGAGAGGAGAGAGAGAGAGAGAGAGAGAGAGAGAGAGAGGAGAGAGAGAGAGAGGAGAGAGAGAGACCCTTGGGTAATATTATACACTATATATATGGGTATATATATATAATATATATTATATATATAGACACATTATATATATATATATATATATAGAGAGAGAGAGAGAGAGAGAGAGAGAGAGAGAGAGAGAGAGAGAGAGAGAGTCTCCGAATCTGAGGCTGTGTCCCAACTGCACCAGTGGCCTTGATCTGTCAGGCGAAGGGAATTAAAACCTTGGGGGATCAATCACCATATTTGTCAAGTCACTGTAGCGCCATTCAGCTTCTACCGGTCGTCCATATTCATGTGTACACCAGCGAAGAAAAATCTCCGACCCGACACAGGACCACAAGTGAAAAATGTATTGGGGAAAGAGCATATAAGCTCCATTTACTTTTCCCTCAAGGTGACTTGACTGACGGTTCAATTTTATTGGAACTTTTCCCCCCGCACTCTCTCATTTGTTGACATTTCGGTTATTTATGCTTTTTCTTCGGTGTTCCTATTCGTTTTAATTTAGTTGATTCAATGGCTAAATATTTTAAGATGGCTCATAGAGTCATATGCTTTTATAATTTATTTCATTCAGCTATATATGCAAGATAGCATCTTTAGGGAGCAGCTCTTAGCTATTCGCCGTTATTATTATTATTATTATTATTATTATTATTATTATTATTATTATTATTATTATTTATTATTATTATTATTATTTAGATACCATGTACAAATTCATAGTACGGATAGGTAAGAAAATTGATAGTAACACTCATAATATTGCCAATAGTAATTATTGTAGTTATAATTTAGTATTTGTGGTCCACATATAACAATAGCGGTTTACTATATACTCATGAATAGTTTTTTTCACTATGCCAAACTGTAAATAAGGTACTATAGCACTAATGGAATGATGGGTAAATAATACTGCCAATGAGAAGAATCGTTAATATTAATAATTTTGAACAGCTTGTCTGCGGTAGCATCATGAATGTGGTTTGGCTTAGAAAAAAGCTTCTTGTATATTCAGATGTTGCTGCTGTATTCCTAACATCGATTCAGTCTCCCGTGGTTGCTGAATCTCTTAATAGAGATGGAGCTTGAATTATGGGGAATGAAGCTGAACCCTAACAAATCATCTCTAAAGTATGATTGTAACTAGGTGAGGGATGATGGCTCCTCAACATCCAGAACTTTGCATTGACAATGTCTCTTTAGCTATATACAAGTTTATGATTCTAGGTGGGATTCTTTATTGCAAATTTACTTTTGAGAAACATATCCGGTTTGTTTCTTCTTCAAATTCACAAAAGATTATTTTTAGTGATCAACCTAACCTGATGAAATGTTCTAATTCTTTCATTTTACCTTTTTTTTTCGAATAATAGTCTCTTGTCGGGTATTCATCTGATGATTTATCTTAAGTTGTTGGACAGAAACTTGTGGTGTATTAGATTTCATAATTCATATCTCTGATCTGGATCTGGCACCTCCATTCAGTTAGCTCTTTGTCAATGTTGCATAAGATTTTTCATAATTTTGACCATCCTTTTAATTCAGATCTGCCCAGACTGTACGTAGCACTATAAGAAGTTTTATTCCAGCTATGACCAGCTTGTGGAATGATCTTCTTAATGTTATTTTCTGTAAAACGTCAACGCCGCCATAGATCTTGTTTTATGGTTTATATATTATGACTGGTATATTGGTTTATTTTTACGAGCTGCATCGTCATAAGTGATATCTTTAAGGCAAGCAGCCATAGAAATAGGAATAATTATGCACAATATAGACCCTGTTTTATCTGTAAGAAAATTTTCCAACATTCTTCCACCGTAAACACTGAAGAACAGAAAACGGGAATGATTCCTCCCACCACCCTTTAACGGGTGTTACCACCCAACCACCACAAGGCGGTTGCCTAGTTTTAGAAAAATTCTGCCGAAATAGAGATAATTAGCTATGTATATATAACTGCCAGGTAAGTATTCACAAAACTTTGTTTTATCATAAAAACTCCATTTTTCAGATTTTCTTATCTGGTGTGCACATATTGCTTTGCTTAGTTTTCGGTTTCTTACATGTTATTTGTTTATATGTTTCATTTTATTAACTCCCATTTATGTTGTAATGATTTTGATACACGTACTTAACCTCATTCCAAACCTAGCTGACCATCTCTTGACCAAGTTATGCACCAACATTCCTCGACAAGTTTTCTCCCTCAACTGTCTCACCATCACCATTATCACCACCACCACCACCGCCGCCGCTGCTTCGCCACAATCTCCCCCCCCCCACTCCTTTGAGACCCCCCTGGGCCTAATATTCTTGAACGCGGAGCCAAACTCCGAACAACAAAAGAAGAAGCGAAGCGATCCAGACTAAATGTACCCCTTTTGTGTGGTTAATGGTGGCGGGACCCCGAGGCATCTCGGGGCATCCTAAGGCACTTTTGAGAAGTTGCTAATAACGCCTCGTGATGTAATAACGCTTCGTGGGGTCTCTGGAACGGCAGATGGATGGGGTCCTTTTTTTACTATCTGTATAGACTAATTGCACTTCCCTAATTAGGTGGGAGGTTTATATAACACGGTGATGGTCATTATCTCGTGTTTTAGGATGGATTGTAAAAATTTCCAACCTCCTTCGTTTCTCCAGATTATATTACCGCATTAAAGTAGCATTTCCCTTCGATTGAATGTCTACATGGTGTAATAGAATGACACGTCAGAGGTAAAAAGAAATGGCCTGAATGACTTCGTTTGCGCAACTGTAAATCATTCTATTACGGGCAGCAATATTACAAGAGCTCACCTGGGCCAGATAATCTACAATAACAACAAATCATTCTGCCTATTTTTATTATGTACATTCAAGGATAACTATTGATAACCAAGGATAACTATCAATAATAATAGTACTCCAACGTATTGTAATGTATGTTTGCTGATATACCTATTTTTCTTACTTCATGCAATGCACCCTAAATACGTTTCGCTCTAGACGAGTAATAATTGTTTTATGACTAGTAATTTTACTATTACGGTATTAAGATGAATCTCAAATGAATACCGGTAGTCAAAGAAAGGACAGGAGTTTAGAGAAGAAAGTTCCCGAAGGGATGAACTTGATCAGACCTGTGCATTTATTTCATTTTATAATTATCAGTCATTGAAAATTTTGTTTACAGATTCATGGAAAAGAAAAAGCGCAAAAAAAAAAATCGTTGAATTGTGTCTGTGTTTTTGTGTAAGCTTCCACCATTTTTTTAGTAATCCTATATGTTTAAAATTACAGTTATGACTGTGCTACAAAGTGGATTTCAACCTAGCTTATTGCAATTTATTCTCTGATAAACTTTCGGTTTCTTTCAACTCTTTATAACATTAAATTTATATGTTTCAGTTGTTAAATAGTTTAGAATACAAAGACATACTGCCATCTTAGTGGCTGAATCATTTTCCGATATTTTACTTCAAGTGGAAAGAGAAAGGACGACTCTTGATCCCAATGCATGAATGAACAGAGACAGTAAATCAGGAAAATAGTAGTAATCTCTCATGGGTATAATCACAGAGAGAAACTCTCCCTTTTCCCAGGGAACCATCAACAAAAATCGACTAAAACGTAGTGTGTTGTTGGCCGTCCCCCCAAAACGCCTTTCTGTTCCGGAGTAACACATTCACAATCAATTGGTGTTATACTTCTTTTCTCCTTCTTCTTCTCCTCCTCCGGGAACAAAGATCAAGTCGAAGTTCTCCAGGTGAGAGGGTGAGGTGAGAGTTTCTCAAGTCCATTGAATATTCACACTTCATTAACCGAGTTGAAAGAGGAACCGAGTCATCGTATTGTGCGCTGCTGACCATTTAAACTTCCTGCCTAAGCGCCCTGTCCTGATTTTTAGGAGGGGTTTTGGGTTTAGCTATCTCTTGCACCCCTTTTAATAACCTCCTCTTTTAATATTCTAAATGCATTTTAGATTTTCTTATACAATTTATCATCACATTTAATATACTTCATTTTATTATTATAATATCTACTCATTTCAAAAAGAATGAAGACGACAAAATAGCTGTTTCATAATAACGGAGTCTGACATTTCCACCGGCCTCCAAACGTTGTTTTGGATCGTGGCTGAAAGGTTTATGTTTTCCATATCCTGATTTATGTGACTGGCTGATAAAATGAATGTTTAAACTAGGAGGTGAAGGGGTCGCCCCAAAGGGCGTATTCAGTGGCCGTTCTAGTGTCTGATAATAAATATTCAGCGGATCCAAGGTCTATTGTGTAGGCATTCGACGGCGGCCGTGTTATGTATA
This sequence comes from Palaemon carinicauda, assembly GCF_036898095.1. Lineage (NCBI taxonomy): Eukaryota > Metazoa > Arthropoda > Malacostraca > Decapoda > Palaemonidae > Palaemon > Palaemon carinicauda. Next base: position 12,458,379 of record NC_090764.1, read on the forward strand.
TTTATCTTCGTCCGGATGGGCTCCGTTTTCTATGTTCATAGGCGTTTCGTCACTTGTCCCCGACTGTTCTAAAAGTTGAAAGGTAAAGGTTCTTTTTGGGATTGCGCCACCAACCTGGATATTGTGGTTTTATAACCAAGCTCTTCCTGTAGGTTTTGTTGGTCGATCTTTGCCTCTTTGGTGAAATCATAGGTTTGTTTATATTAATATTGTTTGTTTCTTTTGAACGTTTTCCAGATTTCAAAGAATATGAAATAAAGTTCTGTTATTGGTTTATTAGGATTGATTTAACTGGTACTGTTTTGGTATGCGATCTCTAAGGCGTGTTTTGCTTTGGCATGCGATCTCACCTGACAGTACCTATCTTACTTCACTTCACGGCGAAGTAAGAGCCATTAGATTTTCTAAAGAAAATATATACCGGGAATAATTATCTAAGAAATAATAATCAATCATTGATGTTTGGGTGCGCAGCTCAACATTACCGCTTGCCAGTACATACGGAGCCTGGTTTTTATTTTTTTGCGAGCGAAGCGAGCGCACGGTGAAGCAAGAACCATTAGATTTTTTATCAATTTTTTTTCTGTTTTTAACCTATTAAAAATATTGAGATCGCACACCAAAGCAAAAGAACAATTTCTGATATCACGCCATAAATGAGATCGCCTACCACAACAGCACCATATAACTTACATACTGGAATACGATATTGAATTGAGTCCTTCTTTCAGCGAGAATGAATGGCCATTATGCATGGAATTTATCGATTTCCAGTACTGGAACCTCTCTGCTATACAGATCTTTTGAAGTTTAATAGGATTTAACAGTCGTTATTTGTGTATTTTAGAAATTTCTCGTAGATAAAATTTCATCATACTTTGGTCTACTATTACGTTTCTTTTGTAAGCACTCGCGCACTAGCTTGTCATTGCTGATATATATATATATATATATATATATATATATATATTATATATATATATATTATATATATATATATATATATATATATATATATATATATATATATATATATATATATATATATATATATATATATATATATATATATATATATATAGAATTTTAGACCATGCTCACGCCGTATTTGTATGCCTAGTCTTTTCTTAAGGACAGGGATCCATTTCGTAAAGAAATGCTACGTTCTATAAGAAATAATATCCTCTATAATCTATATTGTTGCTACTGTAATTTATATTTGTGCAAGACAGTGTGAACGTTAAATTCTTTCTCTCTCTCTCTCTCTCTCTCTCTCTCTCTCTCTCTCTCTCTCTCTCTCTCTCTCTCTCTCTCTCTCTCTCTCCCTGTTTCATGTGTGAGTAGTACTCTATACCTTACGAGTAATTTCTTCGAGGCGAGAATGAGATTTACATTTACAAGAATAAGTTAGACAAGATCATAAACAACTCTCTAAAACTTTCAAACCAAATTGCTTTACCCAAGAGCAAATGGAGTCTCCCAGGATGGACTAAAAAAAGTCTTTGAGACATCCAAAATCCTTGTAACATTTAAGGCACTAAAAGACTGATGATGAGAGAAGGACAGGGGAGGTATGACAAATATTGAGTTCAGATTCCTATCAGCCTGGATATTTACTCCGCAATTCCCTTTTTTTTTTTTTTTTTTTTTTTTTTTTTTTTTTTTTGATAGAATTTAATCTTTTAGCTTTATATTAATCAAATATGTCTGCTAAACTGTATACATAACTTAACCTAATGACTCTAAAATGATTTGAATAAAATCATCACTGTGTATTATTTATATGTCTTGAGCCATTGTTCATACGGTTGGGCTTCTGATAAGAATAAAGATTCGCAATTTTTGCCACATTTAACCTTAAATTGATGAATTAAAGATTAAATGACGTTTAAACTTCCATGGGACCAGCTGTTTCCATCAGTTAGATTATGCAATATTCAGTTTTGCATTAACCCCCTCTTCATCCTGTACGACGCGCACTCCGATATTTCTATCTTGACGCCCTCCTCTGCAGTAGGACTTGTCTTTTACGACAGTCTGGTTAATGCCTGCTTCCCACATAAGTTTTGGTTATAAGTCTTTTTCACTAATTAATATTCCATTATTTTTTTTTAATCAAACCACAAAGTAACACATCCATTTACCATATGCCAAATGTTTCTATAAAAATCTGTTAGCTAACATATGTTGCACAAAATTTGTTCATATATCTTTTTCACGCTCCCTAAGCAAACTTTCTTCTCTACTTAAACATTTGCATAGTTTGTAATCCTGTTAGCTTGGTGTACTGTATTCTCTCACAAATAATTATCATTCCAAAGGTTTCCATTGGCCACCAAAAACTTGCTTTAACCAACATTCACGTCTAAATTTCTCCTTTGATAAAATTTAAATTTACTGTTTGAATAATGTAATTTCACACACACACACACACACACACACATATATATATATATATATATATATAAATAATACACACACACACACATATATATATATATATATATATATATATATATATATATAATATATATATATATTACACACACACACACACACACACACACATATATATATATATATATATATATATATATATATCCCTGTACACATAAACACTTTCATAACTATATCAGAGTTTTTTATCTTTAACTTGGGTGTTCTTCTAATATTTGAGGCAGGTTATTTTAGTTTTTACACACACACACGCGCACACACATATTTATACATATATATATGTGTGTAATTTTTATTGATATATGCATACACTCTTCATAGCACAATTTTATTTCATTATGGCATTACCTCCCTTGGGTTTCCTTTAGAAAGCTTAAACAGATCTTTGGTTGTTTATAGTTTAAAGAAAAATACCATTGATTTTGAAATGAGATTGAATGATCAAAAATTTATAAGACTTACATCAATAGAACAAACGTAGGTGCATTTACAAATTACAGAAAGTATATAGATATTGACATGTGCATATGTAGGCAATGCATGTGTATTTACTGTTAGTTTGTGGCCGTATCAGTTAACTCATGTGTCACGCCAGATCCTTCTACAGCCCTGGTATCACACATTCATCTTTACCAGGTCAAAGGCTATGGGACGCTCCGGCTAATGAAAAATACATTCTTGATATAATCTTGGTCCCTGTTCCTTTTAACCCAAACCCCCCCCCCCCCACCCTACCCTAACCCACCCATCGCCTGCTTTTGTCTCCCCCCTCCTCCCGCATTCACCACCCCACTACATCTTCGCCATCACCCGTCTCCCTTCTTTTTGGGTTTTGTAAGGAACCCCTTACAATCTCCTCTTCAACGTTTTCCTACTCATGAGCTATTTTTGTCTTCGTCTTGTGTTTTGAAAGAAATCCTGTTTGAAGCTCCCTCATAGTTTTACGTTCTTGTATTAGAAGATAGATGATGCGGGTGTATTGCATATATATATATATATATATATATATATATATATATATATATATATATATATGTGTGTGTGTGTGTGTGTATGTATGTAGGTATATATATGAATATATGTATATATATACATGTATGTATATATATACAAATATGCACATATATATATATATATATATATATATATATATATATATATATACGTATATATGTATATACATATATATATATATATATATATATATATATATATATATGTATATATATATATATATATACACATACACATTTATATATTTCCATTCTTCTGGAAGGTTATTTTATATTTCTAATGATAAACGAATCACCAATCAATGACTCATTCCTCTCTCAATATATTGAACCAAACTATTTTAATGTTCTATGTAATTCCCAATTTTCGTACAAAAACACATACATGCACACACATAATATATATATATATATATATATATATATATATATATATATATATATATATATATATATATATATACCCACAGTATATATAATTTATTAATGTGCATATAAACATACGTACATAATAATACCCAATTGTTACTAATTAAGATATCCATTATTTTAAGTATGTTTTTTGTGTAAAATTGATCATTCATAATTTTAAAATTATATTGTTTCAATTCGGGTCCATGTACCTTTCTGACTTAAAAATATAAATGTGATAAAATTTCTTATTTTTTCAATTTCATGGAAACTTAATTATAGTAACTCTTACTTCTCCAAAAAAAAATAATGGTTATTAATTATGCTAAGTTTTCATAATATTTAGGGTTTTAGGTTTAGGGATAAAACTTCGCTTTAGGCTACACCTAAATTTGTCATGTTGTTTGAGGAGCCCGTCTCTCCTATCTCAAATGTGTCCGATACCTTTTGGTATTTGGGAATGTCCGGGAGATAATTGGTATCGAATATTTAGAGTGCGTGGGATTCATTTGTCTTATTTTATAGATTTTATTTCGTTCTTTCACTTCGTTCTACACCTCATATTGGTTGTTATTTAAGATTTGCTTACGTGTTTATTGTAATGTACACACTCAAACGTACATTGTGTGTACTGTACCAGAGAGATTTCTAATAGTGTAATTTTATGTGATTTTTTTTTCCAGGTGTGAATCATTAAGATAAACATTATTTTTGCTAAATACCTAAATTCCATGTAAAATTATATCACTGTTTCTTTGGTTTTTATTTTTTTTTAAATTAAGTCAGTGGGATATATATTTGGAAAAGATGGGCATATATAATGTATTTGTTTTTTTTAGCATGTAGTTTGTTTATACAATTTAAAAACAGGGAATTTGCATACTATGTAAATTGAGTGAGCGGCGTTATTTTTTCATGCAAGCATGAAAAAGTATTTTTTTTTAACTTATAGCAGTTGGTTCGTAAAATACATGAAATTTTATTTGACTGATTCGAAATTTTTATTAATGTTAATAAGAATTTTATTTCCGAATACAAACGAGACAAGAGATGATATCTTAGTTGCTTTACATGATTACGTCGCCTGTAGAAAAAAAACTCGAGAGTCGAGAGAGACTCATATTTAGGCGTCGCTGTGCACTATATCTTATTCCATAGGTGATGAGTAAGTGTCCAAGGGACTACGGGCACGGCCTAGCCGAGACGTTCCCCTTCCTCTATGCGTACCCCACATCTCATTCCTAAGGGACCGCCTTATCCAGAACAAAGGCCAAGCCTTCCCTTTATGCGTGTGGAACTTCCCTTGCTCGGTATTTCTCGAGGCCGACCCCGTTTCAGTGCCCCCCGGAAGGAAAACGAAATGTCCCTGAGGACCTCATCGTCACGTCGGACTTGCAATGCAGATGTTGGTCTTCCAGAAATTGGTCTTCGAAATGCGAAAGTGGAGACAGCAGCCACGGTGTTGAGTTGCTGGGGCGTGTTGCCACCACCTGGAAGCGAGACATTTCAGGTAAAACGGGGTGACAAGCTGAGCATTTTTAACAAAAATCCCTCACCCTCTCCTTCGCTCAGACTCCCCCCCCCCTTGCCTATACAGACCAGGACTTGTCCACCTCCCTTCCTTCCAGTACGGTTTTCTGGAGAATAATAAAAAAAAAAAAGCTGTGAAGGGTTGCCGCGTTTCCAATAATGATCAAAACTGGAATTAATTTAAATGTATCGAGATTATTATCATCTAATATTTCTATAAAAAATACTACTTACCTTATAACCGTCGTATGACTTAAGGCAAATTGCATGATCGAATTATGCATAAAAATTCACGACTAAATCAGTAATTGGCGCTAGTCTTTTTAACTGTTGGGTCACACGGGCCCTTGGCAGCTTTTCTATTCCCTACGTTTTTTCCCTTTTCTTTTCCTTATCTGTTGGTTCGAGGCATTGCCACTATTTACTCGAGTAACGGATTTACATATCATGTTTACATACCGTATAATGCTGAGCTTTTCAAACGGTCACTCTGAGAATGCTGAAATTACATCTAGTTGAATGAGAAACTTGTATATGTGATGAGAATTTGTTAGTTTTTTATTTAGATGCAGCAGTACCAATCATATGTTTACTTTTCACAATTTATTTAGATTTATTCTCTCGACGATATTTTCGTTTAGAAGTGTTTTACGAGATGCAGTCATTCGGTTTTTTTATGGACAGATGTATTAATGATATTGTTATTTTTTTATATATACAACAGGACCAATGTGTTTAGTTTTCACAATTTATTTAGATTTATTCTCTCGACGATGTTTTCGTTTGTAAGGTTTTTACAAGATGCAGTTATTCCGTTTTTTTTAATGGATAGATGTATTAGCGAGATTATTATTTTTTTTTTGAGATACAACAGGACCAATCATACGTAGTTTTCACAATTTATTTAGATTTATTCTCTCGACGATGTTTTCGTTTATAAGGTTTTTACAAGATGCAGTCATTCGGTTTTTTTTTTATGGACAGATGTATTAGCGAGATTATTATTATTATTATTATTATTTTTTTTTTTTTAGATACAACAGGACTAATCATACGTAGTTTTCACAATGTATTTAAATTTATTCTATCGGCAATGCTTTCCTTTAGAAGGCTTTTCTAAGATGCAGTCCTTCCTTTTTATTGACAGAAGATGTCTTTGTAAGAAAGAGGAAATAGAAAAAACCAGGAAGGGAAAAAGTGGGGAATTCCTACCGAGATGTGAAATCTCTTAGATTATTCAGTCATTGTGGTGATAGTAGGCCTATACATTCAACAGTAGGCCTCGGCAACCTCTTCCTTGATGATGTGATATGCTTATCTACTTCCAGCAGAACATTTCAATGAGAGGAAATTAGAGAACTTACCCAGATGGCAATACTGTATAACGAATTTCAAACATCAAACTGTCAGTTTAATGTGTTGATACGCTGTTCGAATAGTTGAAATGTTTCATAGGTTCAGGAGAAGGAAAAAGTTAGTTTCACATTAACTAATCTAGCTGTATGTAGTTACCTCTCTTTTAACAGATTGGAGTAGTGAAATAACTTTAGATTTACATATTGGTAGGTTATTTCTAACGAAAAATATGAGTATACTTTTGAACCGGTACTGTTGACATTCTTCTAATTGTACAAGGGATGTGAGAAGTGTTCTCTCTCTCTCTACACACGCACACACACACACACGCATATATATATATATATATATATATATATATATATATACATACATATATATATATATGTGTGTGTGTGTGTGTATATGTATTTTATATATATATATATATATATATATATATATATATATATATATATATATATATACAGTATATATGTATATATATATGTATATATATATGTGTATATATATATGTATATATATGTGTGTATATATATATATACAGTATATATGTATATATATATATATATATATATATATATATATATATATATATATATATATATATATATATACATATATATACATATATATATATATACATATATATATATATATATATATATATAATATTTGTGTGTATCGCTAGCGCTATAATTTTTATCATCATTAAGACATCGGTAGAACTAAGCAAGACTTCTCATGACTGATTAAAAATTTTCAGCTTATATCCTTCTCGATCTTTGTCAACTACATCTGTTGTCCCTCATTTAACGTCTCATAAAAGAATCTGCTGTAATTACTCTATAGGTGGACCTACCTCCTCTCGACAAAGGACAAACGACAACGCTCAAAGCTCTGAACGATTTTTTTTTCAATGAAGTTTTTTTTTTTTTTTTTTTTTTTTTTTTTTTTTTTTTTTTTTTTTTTTTTTTTTTTTTTTTGAGGGGGGGGGGTTGTCGGTTAATTGGCAGGGGGAGAAGAAAAATTTAGAGTATGCTAATACTATGGCATTTCAAATTATGCTAAGATCATCTATTCTAATTATTGTATTATAAATAAAGAGTAAAATTCAATACACGTCTCTGCTATTCTATAGAAAATAAATGTTCTTTGCTTTAAATATTCATATTTTTTCTAAAACTTTAGGAAACAATAAGAGCAACGATGAAAATAATTGATCAGAATGACAAAAATTAAATGAATGCGGATAGTTTTTACATCTTTCACATACACATAATTGAAATATCACGTATTATCATCAAAATTGATGAATATCTCTCTCTAGATAAAGAGGCTTCAAATCCTGCTGAATAAGTCTAAGGGAATCACTCGCTCAATATGAGAGAAGCTTCAAATAATTTCTTAAATTCTGATACACTACACGGTAGTAATTTATTATTATTATTATTATTATTATTATTATTATTATTATTATTATTATTATCATTATTATTATGGAGACTTGAAAATTATAATGGCAGAAGACTTTCGAAATTAGGATTTGTATATTAGTTTTAGACCAATCTTTTACCTTTCAATACTTTTCCAGCCCATATATGGAATTAAATGTTTTTTCCATTATTTTATTAGGATCATATGCAAACATTTTATGAATAAACCGATATGGAAAAATTTACTTCATACCGAAAGTCCTGTATAGTGCTAATAATGGCTGTAAAAAAAAAAAATATTGTCATATTTTTCCCTCATCAATATTTATGATACAGTATTCAAAATTAGTTTGTTTTTCATTGAACTAAATAATTAAACTTTCACATAGATATACGATTTAAATTCTAAATCCCTCAATAGAGTCATACTTAAAGCGTAAACTTTATCTCAATTTCGCATAGAAGCATCAATATATTTTAAATAATTAAGCCTTACAGAAAAGTCCATTCTCCATAATAAGCTTACAAATGAATGAAATTTATAGTTTTTCTTTAATATATGAATTTAGTCCAACACCATTAATAGCTGTGAAATATCTAATTTATTTCTGCAAAGGTTTTAAGTTCTTTAACCTACTATGATTTTAGCCTAAGCTATCAAATCATAATCTAACCATTTTAATTTGTTATACCATCTTTTAGAGCCTTTATTTCCTTTAGCACATCTTAGCTTGAATTGTACATTAGAATAATATTCCACCATTACATCAGTCTCAAGTGCATTCACATTTGCATTGTTCTTCAACAGTGAATTTTTAGGTAGTTTTACTACTTACCCACACACAGTATTATTATTTGTAAATTACTAGTCTTATTAAGGTGAAGACTCGGGATCATTGAGGGCTAAACGCAGATAGAAGTTTATTTTACTATTATTATTATTATATATATATATATATATATATATATATATATATATATATATATATATATATATATATATATATTGTTAAAAGCAAGATATTTGGTGCATTATTTATAACACTTATATACATGTACAGTATCAAAACTGTCAATGGAAAAATATCACGAAAAAAACAAAACAAAATAGGGTTTCTTACAAATTGTCATTATCATATTTTGTTTCCTTTCCCTTCTGGCATTTTCCATTTAAACATCACAACTTCTGATTATGTGAGTTGTACAAATATGTACATTTATAATCAATAAATTTGTTTATATGTATTTTTCATTTTTATATTAATTTTTTTTGTACACACATTTTTACTTAGACCCCTGAAAATTGGAGTCATGGCTTATCCACAAAACATTGGTACAGTATTGCATTTTTTTGTAATGTGACCTTTCAAGTAGATTCATAAAAAAAATAACCCTTAATAGAAATATGGTAGCTATTAACTACATAGCATTTTGGCTTTTACCTAACTTTCAATGTTTCAGAAAGTCCATCGACTCAAAATAATACTGTACTACTACCTTGAAAATAATCAATAAATCTTTTCTCAACTTGAAGAAAAAATATATTTCAAATTTTGTACAGTATATATAGATACTGTATTATGCTATTGGGTACTTTTTCTTAGCCCTCTGTTTTTATGATCCACAAATTCTCCTCACCACATAAGAAGCAAACACATTTGAGATGCAATAAATTTTTATGCAGTGGGAAACGACTACTTAAAAAACTTATTTTATTTAAGCAGTTCATACTGAGCACAGTTTTAAGAAATAAAATGTCTGTAAATTGTAATGTAATCTTCAAACCTACTTTACCTATTCACATTATGCAATTGAAGTACAGTAAAAGCTTGATGGAATGAGAGAAGATGAACAAAGATGTAAATCACAGTACAGTTTGATATTTCATGCATACGGGTATAAAATATATAATTTTTACAATCTCCCTGCTCTCTACCTATGTAAAAGATTCTGTGAATAATTTTTCTTTGGTTAAAATACCCAACATAAAAATATACCTTTTCATTGCCATATCCATAAACCAGAACAGTACATATTTTTATTTTTAGTTATTTGTAATTTAATAGACAAATGTACTTGTTGTATGATTATCTACAATACATCCATTACATTTTCACTGAGAAAACATTTATCCAATTGCATTCAGTTTAAATATAACTCCTTCCTGCTAAAGAGGAATGATGTAAGGGTCTTATTTCCTTGGCCTCAAAATATGGCCATCTTTAAACAGAAATATTTAAAATGCATAAAATCTAAAGAGGTAAAGGGTGAGGACATTTTGACTTGTATAGCCTACAGAAAAAAAAATTGCATTCACAAGTGTAGAAGTGGGCCAGTGTCTTCATTTAAATTTACTAAGTTCAACAAAAAAAATACTGTATAGCTTTAATTTCCCATGTTTCCTATTAAATCCATTAAGTTGTAGTATAAAGGGTACTTTAACTGTGACACACATACTATGTAATGGAAAGGGTCTTTAAACATATATATATATATATATATATATATATATATATATATATATATATATATATACAGTATAAATGTGTGTGTGGATATCTATATATATTTCTATTTTATGTTATTAATACTATTATCATCAGCATTTATTTCTAGACATTTACTTTACACTCTGATTTTTAAGTAATACATAAGTACTTTTCTTCATTCAATCTTTCCACTTGTGTAGCCTACATAAATTTTATTTTTCATCTTTATTGCACTGTATAGCATGTCCACATTAGAAAGGGAATCTTGAGAGATGCATTGAACTGTACCTTTACAAGAAACAACAGTTTATTTATCATCTTGCATCTGTTATTGGCTATATCTCAATATAAAAACATAGATTTCAAAGGGCATACCATACTGTACTTTTAAAAGACCTTGGTATAAAATACACATTACACAGCTCAGTAAAGCAATGAGGGGAAAAAATCCTCAAGTTACTTTTGTTGGTATTTTAAAAGGAACAAATTAAGAATAATTGAAGTATCTTACTGTATTTGCCATTTAGTAAACTAAGAGAAAGGTCAATATGGACCTTTTTGGGGGGACAAAAAGAAGGTAACCATCCATAAAATGAACTGACACAAGGAAAATGCTTTCTAATGATATCAGAGACATGAACCTGATACACTGGATTCTGTTTCTCAACTCCCCAAAATAGGAGGAGCCAGGTAAATGGGTGGAGTTTCATGTGCATTAGGGGTGGAGAAAGGGGTTGGACCTGGACCCCTATGGAAAGGAGAAAAAAAATTGGGGAAGGCAGACAGAAAAGGGGAGATGGAAGGGAAGAGAAATACATTACTATATGAAGAAAGAAACAAATAAGATTGTTGAATTTTATGTTTGTATAATAAAAAATAATAACTTTAATATAATATAATTTTTATAGTATAGTATTTCTGCTGATATACTATACATATATTAACTGCAAGCTTACAAAAATTAAAGACAATTATTGAGGGTACAATCAGGCACACTATTCTATTTAATTTCTCTTCCTCTTGTTTTGTTAAAGTTTTCATAGTTTATATAGGAAATATTTATTTTAATGTTACTCTTCTTAAAATATTTTATTTTTCCTTCTTTCCTTTCCTTACTGGGCTATTTTCCCTGTTGGGGCCCCTGGGCTTATAGCATTTTGCTTTTCCAGCTAGGGTTGTAGCTTAGCAAATAATAATAATAATAATAATAATAAATAACTTATATAAAGAAAGCATATTACAACAAAAATTAAGATACGAATTACTGAATAAATGTTGAAAAATATTATAGACTCCTGGAAAAAAAAATCAAAGGGGTAGGAGGAACAGCAGCTGTGGATTAAACATTTTTTTTGGTTCACTTTTAATGGCATGAGGGGGATAAAGCTATGTCAATAGGGTTAGTTTCTCATTGTTGTTTGGTGGAAATGGTTCATCTCAGTTTATAGATTAAAGCACTGGGGAATGTTTGATAGTTGTAATTATGATGATGATTCAAACTTTTATTCATCTATACTGTATATATTTTACATATTTTCATATTTGTATATTTATTTTTATACAATTACCGTACTATACTGTCCACTACCTTAACATAGAAATCCAGATTATCCAAGATTTTCATGTGAAGTTTTCAATTTTCAATTGACAGAAGCATAAAGAAATTTTAATTGTTTATAATACTTTTATGGTACTTTTTTTCCTTTCCCTGGCCTATTCGTAATTGTTTAAAATAGGATTCCAATTCAAGATTACACCTCTGAACTCTCCAACTCATTCTAACATTGCAATTGATATACATTACAACTGTTAAATACAGATTCAGTTTTTATAAATCACTGTAACATTGCTTTAAAAAAATAACATTGTACTACAGTGATGTGAGATTCCAATGGATATTGAAAAAGCATATACAGTATATTCGAACGTTTATTGTGAGAATTTATGAATCCTTGATGTACAGTATAAGACATGAATAAACAGAAGTATTCTAAATATCATAGTTCCTAAACAATTACATTCACAACTGTACCTAAATATATTTTATCCAAATTGATTAAAAATTTACTAGTTGAATTTTTTAAATGTTATATAAATCTAATACTATATTTCTGTTTTGTCAATTAAATTTTCAATATATATAATCTTTAAAATCCTTTAGAATACTATACAGAATAAAGAATAAAAATAATTTTGGAACCGATCCACGTTTCAAGTGATTTGAGGCATGCCCTATTTGAAAGCTTATTTATTCTACAAACAGTACTGTATATAATATGTCTGCATTAAAAATGTATATTATCACATTGTTAATAAGACTTAGAAAATAAGCACTTTTTATAACTATAAAAAAAAATATTCAACCGTTGAAACATATTAAGACGTCACTGATTGCTTCAACAGGTAATATATTTATATTTTTGGTAACAAATTGTTTACTGTTTAATTTTCATTATTTCAAACTAAAAAGGACTTACCTGTAATATACCCTCCTCTCATGTGTCCTCACTTTAACCTAAGCTTGAGTTATGCCCCTCCCAGCCACCCCATGCCCCTCTCCTTGAGGGTACCTGCCCCTTTGCTGCCTGGGTTTCAATGGGTTGGGCTGTGGTCATTCATCCCTAGAAGCAGAGGGAAGGGTGAGAGATTAAATAAAAAAAAATGCCAGCCAGGGCATCACATAACATAAAAAACTGCCAGCAATCATTCAAAGAGTTGACAGCACGTGCTGAACCCCTTTCACAGGATCTGCTCTCAATAGGTCCCTGCTTTCATTGGGTGGTGGGTGAAAGGGGTGCAGACCAAAGGATTAGAGCCACCCTAGATTTTTTATGGAAGTAGACCTATTTTTTCATAATACAGGGGTATGTGCCGACAAGCTCCCTACATAGGAACGTGTGGCTTTTTTGTCATGGATTTGAGATCGATCGACGCGGAGAGGGAAAATAAGCTGCGTGCGCCAGACACTAGCTGCAGCTCGGAGGGAGTACACCGGACACCCTAGTTGACTCTCAGTAGCCAGGATATAAGGAAGTCTGCAATATGCTCCTCATATAAAGTGTGAATCTACAGTTTGTGATGTGTAGTGCATTTAAAATTGATTTTATTGCTATATTTACGTTCATAAATGAAATGTACGAAAGAAAAAATGCTTTGTACGTGATATAAAAAGGTTTATATTTCATCAATATCCATGGCATGAAATATCAGCCATTAATTTATGCAAATCTTCCTTCCAGAAAGATAGAATGTAAAAGAAAATTAAATTTCCAAACAGTGACGTGCTTGGTGTGCTGCTATAAAAGTAAACACAACAGAAGAAACAGGTGCATAAGGATGTGATGTCAACAGGTGTATTTTAAAGTGAGATGGTGTACAGGTGCATCTCTATACATGCTGTCCCTTAATACTGTTTATGGTGATGCAGTGGTACTGTTTTAGTACATATTATTCATTATTTAATAGTATTTCGATTTATATTATACTGGAATTCCATTGTCTTTGGACATTTTTTCAGAGTAATAGGAAATTTTTTTTGAAAAAAAGCATTGGGCAATCACATTCAATACAATATGACAGAGATTGATTGAAATAACCATATTGTAATAAAATCTTTTAAGATATTATTGTATAATACATTCAAGAAGTGATTTTTATGCGGAAAAAAAAGTTTATTTCATATTCAACATTGGTGTTGTGAAAAATGACGAATGGTATTAATCTATTTCTGTAATGCCAAGAATTGTTATAACAATTGAACCTTGTTTCTAACAGCTATACAGTATATTAATTACAATGTTTAAAGGTGATGTATATTTAAGAGGTGTAATCATGATTTGAAATCCAGTATTTATAGTAACTCATTGTTTGGTTGTAACAGTGATACTGTCACATAATATGCACAATGTGAAATTGTAAATAATCTAAGTATGCTTTTGGGCTTAATTTAAAATGTCTTCTGATATGAGAGTATTTTAACGATGAATATTGAAAAATAAACATAGTACTGTACATTTCAACCAGCAGTTCTGAAGTAGCAAAAATTTCTTCTAATTGTCTGCAAACTCAAAATGAAATTTGTATTCAAATATTATCTACCATGCAAACAATAAGCAAGCACTTGCTTAGAATTTTTGTGTATGTCTCTGCTAATACCACTGATATATACCAATCATTGTAAAAACAAGCATTATTTATATAAAGAAGTGTATAATACAGGTATAATATTTTTCTTTCCCTCTGGATGTCAGATACTTCATCTTAAAATAATGATTTACAACAATTCTTCAAAAATAAAAACTGTTTGGTCCTTGACAGGTCTTCATTTGTTTCCATAATCATTTGTAGTTTGTAAGATTTTTTTTTTTAAATTACGGTACTTGAAAATAATTGCTTTCTTCATGATACAGTGCAATTCATTGTTTCTATAACAATTATTACTGTATGCTTATTGATTCTGTGCTGTAAAATTAATATTACATAATTTATAAACCCGATAATGTTTGATAAAATTTTTATTGATAAAGAAGCAAATACAGTACTTTAAAAGGTAGATGTAAATGCACAAAACTGAGTTATGTTCTTGCTATTCAAGCTTCAATTTTGTTCAGCTGAACAAATTTTATAATTAATTTATATGTAAGGAGACATGGAATATAAAAATCAAACATTGTACGTTGCAGAGAAAAGAATACAGTACTGTATTAATGATAGACAAATTCTTGATGAGTGATTTGGCAGAAAGACTCATGTCATGAAAAACCAGTAACCATATGTTTAGTTCTCATCTGACTATTTTTTTACAATGAAACTACTCATTTTTCTTGAAAAAATTCATTTAATATTTTTCCTAGTTTTTATAATGACCAATTTAAAAGAGAATCATGTTAGCATAGCTCCATGTAAATGTTTCATAAAACTGTTTTCTTTTCAGGTATACAATAGATGTCTTAGAATAATGCTAAAATAAAGTACTGTTAATTACAGACTTTAATATCTTGAATGTTTATATTGTAGTATGTCTTATTGTCTGATTATTCAGAAAGTTTTCATTCTTAGAATTATGTAGATTTTTTTTATAATGTGCTTTACATATAACCAAAATGTTCAGCAATTGAATGAAGGTAATTTGCAATTGAGTAAAATCATTAATAATCTAATATAATAGTTTTACCCTGAAATACCCATATTGGTTATTATTAATTGGGTAAGTACTGTACAACTAACACATTTAGTAGAAATTACAAAATAGATGTAAGCATTCTAAATCTATTTCACTGTAAAAATTACAGAGAACTGTACAAAACATAAACTAAAGGCTTTTTGCAAAAGTTACTTTGGTACACTTGTATTAAGATTAAAAGCAAGTGGCTAGATTTTAATATTCAAAGTAAAGACCTCATTCTTTGAAGAAACTACAAATTCTCTTATACTTGGCAGTAATGCATGAAATTATATTAGGCACTGCATTCAACAATTGCCGTTGTAACACCAGTAAAATTCTATATTGTAACAAAATGATTTGATTTTTAATTAGTGTATAATAAAAATATAACATCCTAGTACAATTTGGCATTTAACAGGTGAAATTAAAGACCACAAAGTTACATTTATATATGTACTGTTCTGATCTGTGAATACAGGATATGGCACTGGAAAGGTGTAATTTTTTTTTTTTTTTTTGAAACAAAGAAAAAACAAAATTCAATATGGACTGTAGTTTACAAACCATTAATATGGATTATACTAAGACAACAGGACCTCTTTGCATGCATACTATATATGCATGTATCACAAATACATACAAAATAACATAGAAAACACTTAAAATAAAACAGGAGTATAAAAAAAGGAGATACCTTTCACATATTACAATACTGTACAAAAACTAACCCAAAACAGAAAAATGAAATGCTTGAAAAAAAATAATGACCTACTGTATAAGCAAAGTAACATATAAAGGGGAGAGGAAAATAACTGGCAAAAAGGGAAAGGGTTTCCTGGCCAGTTGACCAAGGAAGCTCACAAGCTATGGGCAAAGGAATTTAAAAAGAAATAAAAATGTCAGAGGGAATAGTATAATACAACCCTGTATTATACCCAACGAACAGTGGCTTATAGCCCTTCTTAGGTGTATATGCATATCCTGTATTCTTAATAGCAATTAATTTTTTTTTCATTAGATAGGAGATATCCCAGATTAAAGCAATGGAAAAGGCATACAATATCTACATGAAAATGTAAAAAAAAAATGCAAATTTATTACAAGACTT
The DNA here is from genome assembly GCF_036898095.1 of Palaemon carinicauda. Classification (NCBI taxonomy): domain Eukaryota; kingdom Metazoa; phylum Arthropoda; class Malacostraca; order Decapoda; family Palaemonidae; genus Palaemon; species Palaemon carinicauda. Next base: position 12,475,343 of record NC_090764.1, read on the forward strand.
GTGCCCTTGACAAACACTTACAAGTATCCATTAACTCTAATTCTTCTATTTTTGATATAATACAAGCATAGAAGCCAAAATGTAACTTGAGCTACAGTAACAAATGAATGCAAAATGTACAATTTTTTAATAACTGATAGTTAGAGAAATGAATAATCAAAGCAGCTGATCCTCAAGGTCATATTGTAGCTTCCATGAGAAAAGACACAAACCAGTTGCAGTAAAAAAAAAGAAAATATTCCTTAATAATTGTTTGAAATGTTAATTATACCATGTTGTAAATGTAAAGCAGTATATTACTTCTATTGCATTTCCTTTTCTTAAAAAAAAAAAAAAAAAAAAAAAAGGTTAAGAAATGACACGGGAGAAGTAACCGCCATGATTCAGGACCAGTTAGGATCTGTTAGGGCTTGAAGAACTTTCAGGGGAAGAGTAACGTAATGGGTATTAATTATCATTTAACAATGACTCATCCTTCAATGAGCTATTTTACAAGAATTCTTTGTAACCATGAGTGAAATGTGCAGTTTAGATTTTCTTACCTAGTGAAACTGGTAGTATTCTTCACATTGACTACCAAAGGGTTGCTATTATTTATATGGTTCTTCAATGTTTGGGATCACTATCTGAAAAAGAAAATGTATTCATTAAACATCCTTGTTTTATAACCATTTTATTATATATTAAACTGGTCTTCATGGCTAACCATTTTATTATATATTAAACTAGTCTTCAAGGATAATCATTTTATTATATATTAAACTAGGCTTCAAGGATAACCATTTTATTATATATTACTGTAAACTAGTCTTCAAGGATAACCATTTTATTATATATTACTGTAAACTAGTCTTCAAGGATAACCATTTTATTATATATTACTGTAAACTAGTCTTCAAGGATAACCATTTTATTATATATTACTGTAAACTAGTCTTCAAGGATAACCATTTTATTATATATTAAAAGTCTTCATGGATAACCATTTTATAATCAATATCTCTCTTAGCCATTCTTTATTCAGTCTTCGGTAAATATTAGTGGGTCCTTGAAATAAAGAGAAGAACCCTAGCTATAGATTATGAGGGGTTTTGATAACTGTGGACCAAGTTCATCATGAAAGTTTAATGTTTTCATGTTTCTTCCCTTGACAGGGTTACACTTGAAAGAGTACAATACTTTTACTCAGGGTTAATGAGGTAGTCACAATTCATGAAGGATTTTAGAGGGAACACTAAAAAATGTTTCTGTGCTGATATAATTTTACATAAATAAAGCAAGCAAAAGTGATTTGATTGATTATTTAAGCATAACCAAAACTGATGTGTAAGGCCCTTAGCTGACAATTATGGGGAACGTTTGCAACAGAGTAATTTCAAAGGACATTAGGGAAAACCATGGTGATTAGCAGTCCTTTTTACCCACCTTAGTCATATACACTGCTATTCAATATAATAACCTTCCCTACCTGTTCCCTACCAGCTTGGTTTATAAATACATTGCTGAACAACACTATTTTCAGGTAGATTTTATCAAGCTTAATTATTACTATCCTTCAATAATATTTTTTTTTTGTATGATAGCTGACTTGGGTAACTAGAGGCTGATGTTGGTAAGCATTATTTTTCTATAGCAAACCCAGTACAGTACAGTAAAAAAAAAAATGGGTTACTGTAAATTATTAAACCGCAAAACAAAAATAGCAACAACTTTTAAAAGAATTTATGTGCAGTATTGTATTGTATTTTTTTTTCTTCAAGAACTTTGATCTTAAAACATTTTCCTAATAACCTAACAGTATAAAGTATAAAAAAATCAAAACCCACATTGTTCATATGCCACATAATCACTATACAGTACAGTACTTGGTACCAAAAATAAAGCATTACTCTCCCTACTTATGTACCAAAAATAAAGCATTACTCTCCCTACTTATGTACCAAAAATAAAGCATTACTTTTCCTACTTACACTGTAATGGTGTTCCAGACAGTACAGTATTAGTGATACTATGGAACTCCTGAAGTCGAACTTAATTAATTCCAGAAGGCCATTCGAACACATCAAACACCAAATTAATCCTCCCTATAAAAATTATTGAATAAAAAATTCAACCAATACAGATTCCCAAAATCACTTTAATTGCACTTTTACACAAAGTTCAGAGTACTGTACATGCATAAAACCTAAAAGTAAAAAAAAAAAAAAAAAAAATTAAGCATATGAAATGAATTAAGATTTTACATCACTTAACTATAGTTTTTAGAATTTATGGCCTAAGTAGAAGGCTGCCTATCTAAATCATACACATTGATCACTATCATAAACCCTCTAGGGGCCATTATCATTGTGTATACCTAAACAGCAAAAAACACAAGAACAATACAGATTTAGCAAAAAAAACCTCCGGTAATTAGCAGGTGTTATATGTGGTAGAGTGATATCCCACTGCCGATATGAGTCTGAGCTTTAAATGTTCAAAAGAAGTTGTAACATTATTGTAAAGTACCATGCACCATTGCCTTGTTAATCTTATATTGTTGTTCATACATTTGTACTGTATGCAGTATTTATTAGGTAATTGAATTATCACCTTTTCTCATTCTCCACATATGGACTTTCTACTATGTGGACACTTGCTGATGTTAATTGCATTCAAGTTAATCCCATTTAAATCATTATTAATTTTTAATAAGAATAAATACAGTAGCTTCTCAATTATCAGGCACTTTGGGGGATTTGGCCGTGTGATAAGTAAAATAGACCTTCAGTGCAATTGACAGTTAGCAAAGCAATGAGAAGATTTAAGGAGCTGTACACTCAAATGTGATTTTTCCATTGTTATTTTGTAAGGAGGTGTTTATTCTTTACTATTTTTCTTTTCTGCATGAGGCTGATTTTCCTGTTGGGGCCCTTGGGCTTGTAGCTTGTTGCTTATCTAACTAGATTTGCACTTTGGATTGTAATATTTGGAATACAGTATAGTACTGTACACCTTATGCTTATGCATTTAACCAGACAAATGAGAATAATTCAGTATAATTTCTAAGTTAAAGTATACTGTACTGCACTTTACACAATATCACTCAGTTTTAGATATTTATCAAAATGCATCATCACTGTTTAGCAGAAAAGAAGAAAAAAGTAAATAAGAAAAAGAAAGAACTCTAAAACTATGAGGTCTGTTAATTTGATGTGATACTGTAAAGTACATAACACTTGTGGGAAATTCCAACAGCAATGTAGACAATATTAGATTATGTAGTTTTTACAGTAAATAGCTCATGAAAAGAAGGGATTCATAGTTGAATTACTGAATTAGAATTAGTATAACTTACCTTAACTGGTAGTTAGGATTGGTTATCATGCATATCACTTTGTAAGCTTAACAGTACTAGGTTTTGTCGTATGGTAAGAAAAAAGAGGAAATTGGGTTATGTAATTCTGCATGAACAATATTCAAGTAACGCATATCACTGCTTGGTAAAATTTACAATTGTAATGCATTTTATGTCATGCTATGTTCTTTATTGGCAAGTAAGGTAAACCTGCAGTGTGAGAAATGGTCAAGTGTATGACAACAATGGGAATGTTTGAGTAGTTTTCTTTTCAAGAATCTGTGAAATACCCATTTAAATCAGCATTGCATGCCCTATTACCTTTTAATAAACAGACAAGCAATGCACACTTCATACAATAAAACAATTATCTGAGATTGCATGTCAGTAAATATAGAAAAAAAAAGTTCAGCAATTAATTCAAAGTAATCTACCTACAGAACTACCTAGTTTAGCTTTGCCTTGGATCCCATTTTATGTGACACTTAGAAATTATTTCGTCTCAGTACTGTAGGCTACTTGAAAATTATTTTGTGCCTGAAAATAAGAATATTAAACTTAGTTTGTCATAATGGAAAACACAAATTTGAACTATTTTTACAAGTGTTACAATCTAAAAATAGATCACTTTTTTTTTCTGTGTGACTTTCATTTCAAAATTTATAATACAGCTACATAGGAACTATTTCTACAAGTATTATAATCTAAAAATAGATCACTTTTTTTTCTATGTGACTTTCATTTCAAAATTTATAATACAGCTACATAGGTTCGATTAGGGAAAGTAAGTTAAGGTGACGGCCTAACTATATAATTCATACAAAAGTACAGTATCCTCAGATTCATTATAAGCATTCTGAACTGTGTTGAAATTTCTAATGATATTCGGTTGAATCTAAAAGAGAACCAGAATAGGAGGAGCTTACATGTCTTTGCCATACTGTATAGCTAACCTAATGGGTCTGAAGTGCTAAATGAAACAAAATAGAACCAGATGGGAATTTCAGGAATGAGATAGAAATTTATCTTTTTTATCATATATAAGGTAGTAAACCTTTGATGCTATATTGTTTCTGACAGGTTATCTTTCATGCAGTAACCCTTACCATTTTCTGAAAATTACATACAGTACAATATATTTGCCGCAGTTCTTTCATTCCAACGCCCTGACCTACCTAACCCTCCCATAACAAGAATCAAATGTTGAATTTATTAAGTATTGTACTGTATACAGTATTAAGATCAGGTGGATATCTCATCTGTACATCAATAATTTTAGAGTAAATGAAGAGACCACTACTTCTCGAACACTTCCAATTCACTTTTTCGCACTTTACGAAACCAAGATCTAACATTGAGAGAATGAATGAATATGAAATTAAGGTCTCAAGCCAAGCACTGGGGCATAAAGGCCATTCAGCGATATATATGTAAAACAAATTAGTCAACAATACCCGTACATTCACACCATTTGGTATCATTTTAACTTATAATATCATTCACACCACATTGAAGGAAATGTTGAATGTACAAATTTTGGCTTATCAGCAAAGTAAAAAGCTAAGTTACCAGAATACGTTGATGAGTTGATGTATAGACCCAGTTAAATTTTGTTGGTATACTCAGCTAGAAATTATTGTTTATAGTAACAAGTTTCACACATATATAAAATAGGAAATTTTACATTTACAGTATTGAAATGGGTATTATATTTGAGAAATGTTCCTTATAATTCACATCTTCAATTTATTACTCATACATTTGCCAATTTATGAAATAAAACTACAAGGCTACATCCTTATACGCTGTGATATATCGCAGTTCTGAGTGAAGGAACTCCTGATGTGGTTAAGACCATGCAGTTTAGGTTAGGTTAAGAGTTAGGATGTCTCCCAGTTATGATGTAAAGCTTTTCTGGTGAAGTTTCAAGTTTTTATCAACTGTTGTATCAATTTCTCTGGAAATTCAAGTGCCTAGGTGGTTGAGGTAGGCCTATAGCGGCAGGGGTTAAAGGGAAAGAAAGATGCTTATGCATGTAACTAATGTATGCAACCCTCCAAAATTGATGAATAAATATTTAGATAGATAGCCTATGCACACACAGACAGATTCACCCTTTTGCACCCTCTCCTAACTACAGCACACTAGTTTGGTCAATTTGTGGGAGATTGTTGTTTTCCGAGTGGTTGCTGGTCAGCATGACAGGAAAAAATGTATAATTTATATATATATTTATATATATATATATAAATAGCCACACTTGCTCTTTATTATATAGGGGAGATTGGTGAATGTTATCAAGGAGGGAATTATTTGAAACCAGCAAAACCATTGGATACAATTTTATGCAAAACATCTGTATATGTGCTTAGGGAATTATACCTAATAACTAAAGGGAATTAGACCAAACAACTATGAGAAATTATATTTGCTACCCTTTCTATAAGACTGTCTTTTGTCACATCTTAAATGTCAAGCTACTGGGCTACATGAGGCAAGGCAACCTCACGTGTTCTACAATACAGGAGTAACCTAGCTTGGGTTAGGCTCAGGCTTTATCCGATTGGCTAACCTGTTGGTTGTCCAGGTGAGCTAAAGTACGTTAATGTACATTGTAGCAAATTATCATTATATCTTAGGTTGTAAAATGTTTTTTATGCATGTTAAAACCGTATACTATGATAAATCAGAACTGTACAGAGGTCTGGGCCTTATCCCACACGGTCGTGCATAGTGGTACCTATCCTAGAGTACATCAGCATAGGTGAAGAATAACAAGACCTGGTCTTGTATGGTTGAAATGACTCGCCAATATCACGTCATATATTTGATATTGCTAATGACACTTTAATGCTTGCTCATCTAACACTAGCTATTATGGGTTTACAAATAACATTACTGTACCTAAATCGGCATTTAGAGAGCATCATCGGAAGTCGGAGATGCTTTTGCCGCTTTTGTTATTGTTTTGGTCAAAGAAAACGGAGTCTTTTAGGGACACTATCAAGATTTAGGTATATCGAGAGACTAAAGCGTGAAACATATTTAATATAGATCAAGATTTAGATGCATCAGAGAAGATATTGTTTTATACGAATGAGGTCAAGGTGTAAAGGGAGATGGTTATTTACCAGGATCAAGTGGGAAATTAAGTTATTTAAAACTTATCCTGTTTTGAATATATATGTGACTTGAGTCATGTTTTAAATGAAACTAAGTTCAAGATAATCAAGCCTTTAATTGCGTTTTTTTTTTTTTTTACCTTGAAAGATCGGTCATCCTCTGTGTTAAAAATTACAGAAGCGTCAGCTATCAACAATAAATGAACCCAGATCCTAAATTTTCTGTGGTAAGGTTGATGATTAAACCTCTTCTCTCAGTTCCAAAACTTTCACTTACAAGTGTTTTAGTAGGTTTATACTCACGAGGGAATATTGCTGCCGTAGCTGAGCCTAATATTAAATATGAAAAGATTGTTTTGTTTATACAATAGCTATTCACTAAAACTGATGTATTTCTCATTGATTGTAGTAGGCTATCTCTTTTGCTATTTTAGAATTCGACACCTTAATAAATGGTTATTTGTCATTGAATATGTTAAACTTTATTCCATACTTCATCATTGCTCTTTTATTATATTTTCAACAAATAGGCATTGTATGTTTTGGAAGCTTATTAGGCAAAGTTCTTAGGTTTTAGCTTGGTCTATAAGAATGTGGGTTCATTTTAGATGACAGAGTTGAATAAAGATTCTTGGCACTTCTTTTGACTGTAACGAGAAGATTAAGGGAAAAAGAATTATACCACCAAAGAGCAAAAACACTGGTAAAGGGGAATCTGCATATACACCAGTTGCACCCCATCGAAATTATAGGGTAGGAAATTCCTTTCATCGAAGACAGAGTTTATAAGTTGTTAAGATTTCCATTAAGTGCAGTTAATTTACATTTGACCATTTCTCGTGAAACGCTAGGTACACATTATTATTATTATTATTATTATTATTATTATTATTATTATTATTATTATTATTATTATTATTATTATTATTATTGTTATTACTTGCTAAGCTACAACCCTAGTTGGAAAAACAGGATGCTATCTATAAGCCCAGTTACAGTTGACTATGGGGCTTTTAATTCTTGTTTCAGTAGTTGATGCTCCTAATGATAATGCAGTAAATTAAAGTTATTTTGTGTGCTTGAAATTTTGTCTGAAAGACTTAGAGTATAACACAGTACTTGTCAACATTGCTTCAGCTCACTGTTGAATGAGTTATATTCCTGGGAAATAATCCGTTATCATAGCAAGGCAATGTAGTATTTTTCCTACGAACCTTGTTTACGCATTACGTATTTGACTCGTTATTTTTTTTTTAATCTTGTAATTTTTTATTTGATCTCACACACCACCATGTATTAATGCATTAATTCAAGACAATTTAATTTTTAACGAAAATTTCTATAGCTCTTAATTCCGTCAAGGTTAGATTGTTTTCGGTTTACCTTAACTTTTCCATTATTCTGTATATCAAAGGCCTTAAATGTATTGTCAAAACTTGCATTTTCTTAGTGTATCACATCCTACAAATTTATGCTGCTTAGCGCCATGGATTTAATCTTGACAGAAGCATACATGCTGGAGCATTATCGTTTTTTTATGTGTCGTGCTTTTAACTATCGCCACCAAGTACATGCCTGCATTGTGTTAACTTGTATTTAACTCATGCCTTCATAGCTAGCAAACTGTACTTGAACGTATTGAAATTATGTGGATTTGCAATCTTGCGCAGTAATTGATTGTAAAATTGAGATATAGTAGCAAATAAACATGAAAAGCAGGTACTTTAGGGAAAATGGTAAGTGACACATGCTTATAAGATATACAGTATTAGATAGGCAAGGGCAATTTTCATTCTGTATATTCTTGAAAACGGGAGAAAAAATGAAGCTTAAGTTGGACTGTTAAAGTTACGACTTTGCATTGAGGAAACAAGACATTCACAAATGTCATTCACTCAAAAGAGAGAGAAAATTAAAGTTTACATCGATTTTCTATCAGTTATTATAGATTATCATAAATCACGCAGTCAGAATAAAAAAGACGTTAATATTTTACGTAGAAATAATACGTATTCCAAAAGTTCACATCAAATGGCTCAAATATAAAAAAAAATGACCATAATAACCCTACATCAAGTCGTCATAATAGTAATAAATCAATATCAATCCACAATTATTAAGCGTATTATCGTAGTAACACATTTAGAAATATCAACCAGCCGAATTTGTAATAATGAATGTTAAGCCCACAAATGTCCTCAGAATTAGCTATGAATATTTCACTGTGGGAATGATATCTGTCATGTAACGACTGGTAATTGGTTGTTTACTTGTATATAACTGACTTTAAATACATACACCAATGACATCTAGGATAGTTTTCCGTGGATGTTAATGTTTTATGTATATGGGTGCATGTGTTTTCATTTCTTGAAAGCTTATAATTGCAAATCGTATTGAATGTCAAGGAAAATATATTTATGACACAAACCCCTGATTTATATTTCCTTGAAAAAACCCGTCGCCGTAAATTCTGTAGAATTTAATCCTTTATTTTTTTTTCTGTGATAATTGTTTCGATAATTCCCTAGCCTATTTATATTTAGATGGATTCACAAATATTGAATACTTGTACAGCATATTATCGTTGCACGGTGATATATACACACACATATATATATATATATATATATATATTATATATATATATATATATATATATATATGTGTATATATATATGTGTATAATATATATATATATATATTATATATGTATATATATATATATAATATATATAATATATATATATATATATATATGTATGTATATAGATATATTTTTTAAATAATGGAATGTATTTAGATCTCGAAGTCTTAACACAAAATTCTCTCTCTCTCTCCTCTCTCTCTCTCTCTCTCTCTCTCTCTCTCTCTCTCTCTCTCTCTCCCTTGCAATGGTGAACACAACACTGTATATTATTGTTGCACGAGGATAAATATGTATTATTTGAAAATAATGGAATATATTTAGATTTCGTAGTCTTAACTCAAAATCTCTCTCTCTCTCTCTCTCTCCTCTCTCTCTCTCTCTCTCTCTCTCTCTCTCTCTCTCTCAATGGTGAACACATATTGTATATTATCGTTGCACGATGATATGAATATATTTGAAAATAATGGAATATATTTAGACTTCGAAGTCAAATCAAAAGTCTCTCTCTCTCTCTCTCTCTCTCTCTCTCTCCTCTCTCTCTCTCTCTCTCTCTCTCTCTCAATGGTGAACACATACTGTATATTATCGTTACACGATGATATGATTATATTTGAAAATAATGGAATATATTTAGATTTCGAAGTCAAATCAAGTCTCTCTCTCTCTCCTCTCTCATCTCTCCTCTCTCTCTCTCTCTCTCTCTCTCTCTCTCTCTCAATGGTGAACACATATTGTATATTATTGTTGCACGAGGATAAATATGTATTATTTGAAAATAATGGAATATATTTAGATTTCGAAGTCAAATCAAGTCTCTCTCTCTCTCTCTCTCTCTCTCTCTCTCTCTCTCTCTCTCTCTCTCTAAACCACAGTAGCAGAAAGTGCACTGAGCCGCCCGCAGGCCGCATCAATTACATTATCCATTTGCATAGTAACGATGTCGACGTGGGAATTGAAAGATGTGGGTTCAGGGGGCTGTCAAAAGAGAGAGAGAGAGAGAGAGAGAGAGAGAGAGGAGAGAGAGAGAGAGAGAGAGAGAGAGAGAGAGAGAGAGAGAGAAATTTTCATAGACTGAGGGCTGCATATCCATGACATCAATTAGAGTTTTTCTGATAGAGAGAGAGAGAGAGAGAGAGAGAGAGAGAGAGAGAGAGAGAGAGAGAGAGAGAGAGAGAGATTCTTTATAGACTGTTAGGGCTGCATATCCATGACATCAAATGGAGTTTTTCTGATCTCTCTCTCTCTCTCTCTCTCCTCTCTCATCTCTCTCTCTCTCTCTGTCAGAG
>NC_090764.1:12486237-12536237 GCF_036898095.1 Palaemon carinicauda
ATGCATTAATTCAAGACAATTTCCTATCTAACGAAAATTTCTTTAGTTCTTAATTCCGTCAAGGTTAGATTGTTTTCGGTTTACCTTAACTTTTCCATTATTCTGTATATCAAAGGCCTAGAATGTATTGTCAAAACTAGCCTTTTCTTAGTGTATCACATCTTACAAATTTATGTTGCTTAGCGCCATGGATTTAATCTTAGACAGAAGCATACATGCTGGGAGCATTATCATTTTTTTATGTGTCGTGCTTTTAACTATCGCCACCAAGTACATGCCTGCATTGTGTTAACTTGTATTTAACTCATGCCTTCATAGCTAGCAAACTGTACTTGGACTTGATTGAAATTTTGCTGATTGACAATCTTGCGCAGTAATTGATTGTAAAATTGAGATATAGTAGCAAATAAACATGAAAAGCAGGTACTTTAGGGAAAATGGTAAGTGACACATGCTTATAAGATATACAGTATTAGATAGGCAAGGGCAATTTTCATTCTGTATATTCTTGAAAACGGGAGAAAAAATGAAGCTTAAGTTGGACTGTTAAAGTTACGACTTTGTATTGAGGAAACAAGACATTCACAAATGTCATTCACTCAAAAGAGAGAGAAAATTAAAGTTTACATCGATTTTCTATCAGTTATTATAGATTATCATAAATCACGCAGTCAGAATAAAAAAGACGTTAATATTTTACGTAGAAATAATACGTATTCCAAAAGTTCACATCAAATGGCTCAAATATAAAAAAAAATGACCATAATAACCCTACATCAAGTCGTCATAATAGTAATAAATCAATATCAATCCACAATTATTAAGCGTATTATCGTAGTAACACATTTAGAAATATCAACCAGCCGAATTTGTAATAATGAATGTTAAGCCCACAAATGTCATCAGAATTAGCTATGAATATTTCACTGTGGGAATGATATCTGTCATGTAACGACTGGTAATTGGTTGTTTACTTGTATATAACTGACTTTAAATACATACACCAATGACATCTAGGATAGTTTTCCGTGGATGTTAATGTTTTATGTATATGGGTGCATGTGTTTTCATTTCTTGAAAGCTTATAATTGCAAATCGTATTGAATGTCAAGGAAATATATTTATGACACAAACCCCTGATTTATATTTCCTTGAAAAAACCCGTCGCCGTAAATTCTGTAGAATTTAATCCTTTATTTTTTTTTCTGTGATAATTGTTTCGATAATTCCCTAGCCTATTTATATTTAGATGGATTCACAAATATTGAATACTTGTACAGCATATTATCGTTGCACGGTGATATATACACACACATATATATATATATATATATATATGTGTATATATATATATGTGTATATATATATATATATATATTATATATGTATATATATATATATATATATGTATGTATATAGATATATTTTTTAAATAATGGAATGTATTTAGATCTCGAAGTCTTAACACAAAATTCTCTCTCTCTCTCTCTCTCTCTCTCTCTCTCTCTCTCTGCAATGGTGAACACACACTGTATATTATTGTTGCACGAGGATAAATATGTATTATTTGAAAATAATGGAATATATTTAGATTTCGTAGTCTTAACTCAAAATCTCTCTCTCTCTCTCTCTCTCTCTCTCTCTCTCTCTCTCTCAATGGTGAACACATATTGTATATTATCGTTGCACGATGATATGAATATATTTGAAAATAATGGAATATATTTAGACTTCGAAGTCAAATCAAAAGTCTCTCTCTCTCTCTCTCTCTCTCTCTCTCTCTCTCTCTCTCAATGGTGAACACATACTGTATATTATCGTTACACGATGATATGATTATATTTGAAAATAATGGAATATATTTAGATTTCGAAGTCAAATCAAGTCTCTCTCTCTCTCTCTCTCTCTCTCTCTCTCTCTCTCTCAATGGTGAACACATATTGTATATTATTGTTGCACGAGGATAAATATGTATTATTTGAAAATAATGGAATATATTTAGATTTCGAAGTCAAATCAAGTCTCTCTCTCTCTCTCTCTCTCTCTCTCTCTCTCTCTCTCTCTAAACCACAGTAGCAGAAAGTGCACTGAGCCGCCGCAGGCCGCATCAATTACATTATCCATTTGCATAGTAACGATGTCGACGTGGGAATTGAAAGATGTGGGTTCAGGGGGCTGTCAAAAGAGAGAGAGAGAGAGAGAGAGAGAGAGAGAGAGAGAGAGAGAGAGAGAAATTTTCATAGACTGAGGGCTGCATATCCATGACATCAATTAGAGTTTTTCTGATAGAGAGAGAGAGAGAGAGAGAGAGAGAGAGAGAGAGAGAGAGAGAGATTCTTTATAGACTGTTAGGGCTGCATATCCATGACATCAAATGGAGTTTTTCTGATCTCTCTCTCTCTCTCTCTCTCTCTCTCTCTCTCTCTCTCTCTGTCAGAGAATTAATTTTGTCTATTCTGGACTTTTATTCACTACTTGGAATCAAATTGGTAACTTCGCTAAAAAAATTAATGTTTTATGCGGTAGCAAACATTTGCGATATCAATATCACGTTAAACCCTGCGAAGTATATAGACCTTGTCTACTGTAATGCTTGATATGCCGAGTTTTATACCCTGGAAGGCCTATAGAATGAATGCAGCACTCGGGGGGAGGTGGTGAGTTGTGGGCCTAAGTTAGGGGAAAGGAGGAAGGGAATGTAATCTATTCACAATGACTAGGGTGTGGCGTAACCCTCCACCCTCCTCCTCCTCCCTTTCCTCCCTCCTTCCTCCCTCCCTCCCTTTCCTCCCCTTCATCTCAAAACTTCCACCCTACTTTATGAGAGTTAGATATGACTAAGAGAAAAGGGACATAGACACAGTCACATACACACACTTTATGGATTAAACTTTCATGAGTGTGCTCCATTAGGTCTTATGGGGGGGGGGGGCGTTGAAGGGATATGGACTTCGTTCCCTGTGCAAGATATAATACGGTTTGAAGTTGTGGCTATTGAGAGGGTGTCGGAGGGAGGAGATGTCGCGCATAATTTTATGCTATGCTGTCTGGTTTTGTGGATATTTATTTCTCTCTCTCTCTCTCTCTCTCTCTCTCTCTCTCTCTCTCTCTCGAAGTTACTTTTGTGGGAAATAGTATTTTCATTGAACAACATTCTGCTGTGCCGTTACTGTTTAATGGTGATAGTTGACGAAAGTTTATTGTAATTTTTATTATAGTTTCACTTCTTTACTTACACGGTATCTTCCGAAATTTGGAATTACGGCTGTGTAAAATAACTCAAGATATACGCAATCTACGCCTTTGATTCTGAGAACATGATTTATTTCGAAGCAGTATTTAATATTGGTTTAGTTTCATTAAATAAAAGCTGTTATCATTTGAAACTACAAGGGAAAAGATTTACAACCTATCTTAGATTTTTAAAGGGATTACCCAATCCATCCCTTTTTCGGGAAAAAAATTTAGGCAGAAAAAAAATTGCAAGTAGAACACTGGTTCTTCGTTTTGCAAATCAGTGGAAGAACTTTCCAAAAGCCCATAGTCCATTTATTGATATACAGTGCTCCCATTTGGAGAGGGGTAAAAATTCTTATGTATTGATAGTGTGCAAATTTTTATACCATTTCATTTGTTGCAAAAGCATCTTGCAATTCAAAATTTTGAAAATGGTAGGAAAACACTTGTGGGTCGCTGATGTATCCTGAATAATCATTTTGTAGTTTTGTTGTTAGTAAAAGTTATTATTATTATTATTATTATTATTATTATTATTATTATTATTATTATTTATTATTATTTATTAATTTCCAAGCTACAGCAATAGTTGGAAAAGCTGAATGTTATAGGCTCACGGGCTCTAACAGGTAAAAGTAGCACAGTGAGGCTAGGAAATATAGAAATAAATAACTTACTTGAGGATAATGAATAATTAATATAAAATATTGTAAGATCAGTAATAATGTATTTAGAAAAAAAGAATCAACTCGGTTTAAATCATTGTGTAAAAGTTATTTATTGAGGTAAAGTGAAATGAAGTGTCATTATTAAAGAGTCATACAAAGTTTCACTCTTAATTCTTACCTTATACATTTTATACATTTGAAGTTGCCATTTGTAAGTAGATTAATCCACACAGTAATTTGGTTTACTGATATAGTAAAAGCAAGGGGAGTGGTGGCCGATGTGGTAACGTCCCTGACTGGTGAACGCCAGACTGGGGTTCAAGTCCCGCTCAAACTCGTTAGTTTCTTTGTTCACCGCAACCTTACCATCCTTGTGAGCTAGGGATGCGGGGTTTGGGGGAGCCTATAGGTCTATCTGTTGAGTCAGGAGCAGCCATTGCCTGGCCCTCCTTGATTCTATGTGTATATGGTTAATATATAGGGCACTGTCCTGCTCGATAGGGCAATGTCACTGTCCCTTGCCCCTGTCATTCATGAGCGGCCTTTAAACAACCTTTAAAGTGTTTGTAGGCAATGGCAAGGTAGTTTATTTGCAGATCTTTTTGTATACGGCTGTTGAATCCATAGCCTGATTAAACAAACTGCTCCATACCAGGTGTGACCTCATTCAGCCAGACAGCTATATTGATTATTTTTTTTATTCCAGTTTATTTATAGGTATCAAGACAAGTACGTGATGGTTTTGTAGTTTGTTGTACATATGATTTTTTGTTGCATCATAGACAGTAGAGTTGTTATCTCATGTTATTATTGTTGTTAAAATGCAGATGAGGCTTCCCCATTTTGGGAATGGCTAAAAATTTTGAAAAATTACGGTTTGGTTAAATGAAAGTCTTTATATTTTTCTTCTTCAAAATCCTTAATAGCTAAACATAAACGCCGAAATTTTGTGCTTGGCATCTTTAATTACAAATTTTATTTCAAAATTTTTAGATTCAAGAGTTACTGCATTATTTTGGAACGCTATCAAAAGTTTAAATTTTAAGATGTGATTCTGATTTTCCATTTATATTACATTTCAGTAGTTCTGTTTGAGTTAAGGATTCAGGGGTTGTTGCTACTGTAATTTATAATCGTGCAAAGACAGTTGTTAACATTAAATCTCTCTCTCTCTCTCTCTCTCTCTCTCTCTCTCTCTCTCTCTCTCTATATATATATATATATATATATGTATATTTATATATATACTGTATATATATGTATATATATTTATATATATACATATATATACACCTATATATATATATGTATATATATGTATATATATACACACACACATATATATATATATATATATATATATACATATATGTATATATATGTATATATATACATATATGTATATATATATACATATATATATATGTATATATACATACATACATATATATATATATATATATATATATTCTCTCTCTCTCTCTCTCCTCTCTCTCTCTCTCTCTCTCTCTCTCTGTGAGACCAATCGTGTAACTGAAAAAAAACCAATCTCTTTACGTTGGAACCAAGAATAACCATCGCTTTCTTTTCACCAAAGCTTTTCCACAGTCGAGGCGACTAAAAGAACACAAGAAATAAAAACGAGAGCGTTGGCACGAACAGCTTAGCTAGTCCAGAAAGTAAACATTATCATTCACTTCTCCGAGGCCGTAACAATGAAAAAGAAAATAAGCAGGCGATGAAAAATTTTCCATTATATGCACTTTCTGTTCGCTGGCAATATATATGGTAATTGTGTTCTCTCGGCGGAGGGCCTTCTGAAAAGTCCTTGGGTCCGTGTAAACATTGGGGCGTAGCAGCAGCAGTAGGAGCTTTGTGGTCTCGAACGCTGTGGAAGACTATCGTACCAACGAAACGGTGTATTATTGTTCGATCATTATTATTTATATGTGACATGTCTATTTTGATGTTACTGTTTTTAGAATGATTTATTGTTATTTTTTGTTCTCATCGTTTATTTATTTCCTTTCCTCACTGAGCTATTTTTTTTTTTTTTTGTGGTCTCGAACGCTGTGGAAGACTGTCGTACCAACGAAACGGTGTATTATTGTTCGATCATTATTATTTATATGTGACATGTCTATTTTGATGTTACTGTTTTTAGAATATTTTATTGTTATTTTTTGTTCTCATCGTTTATTTATTTCCTTTCCTCACTGGGCTATTTTTTTGTGGTCTCGAACGTTGTGGAAGACTATCGTACCAACGAAACGGTGTATTATTGTTCGATCATTATTTATATGTAACATAATCTGTTTTGATGTTACTGTTTTTAGAATGATTTATTGTTATTTTTTATTCTCATCGTTTATTTATTTCCTTTCCTCACTGAGCTATTTTTTTTTGTGGTCTCGAACGCTATGGAAGACTATCGTACCAACGAAACCAGTGAATTATTGTTTGATCATTACTATTTATATGTGACATATCTGTTTTGATGTTACTGTTTTTGGAATTAGTTATTGTTAGTTTTTGTTCTCATCGTTTATTTATTTCTTTTCCTCACTGAGCTATTTTTTTTTTGTGGTCTCGAACGCTGTGGAAGACTTTTGTACCAACGAAACGGTGTATTATTGTTTCGATCATTATTATTTATATGTGACATTTTTGTTTTGATGTTACTGTTTTTAGAATGATTTATTGTTATTTTTTGTTCTCATCGTTTATTTATTTCCTTTCCTCACTGAGCTATTTTTTTTTTGTGGTCTCGAACGCTGAGGAAGACTATCGTACCAACGAAACGGTGTATTATTGTTCGATCATTATTTGTATGTGACATCTGTTTTGATGTTAGTGTTTTTAGAATAATTTATTATTTTTTTTCCCATTGTTTATTTATTTCCTTTCCTCTCTGAGCTATTTTTTTTTGTGGTCTCGAACGCTGTGGAAGACTGTCGTACCAACGAAACGGTGTATTATTGTTCGATCATTATTATTTATATGTGACATTTTTGTTTTGATGTTACTGTTTTTAGAATGATTTATTGTTATTTTTTGTTCTCATCATTTATTTCCTCTCCTCACTGAGCTATTTTTTTTGTGGTCTCGAACATTGTGGAAGACTATCGTACCAACGAAACGTTGAATTATTTTGCGATCATTATTATTTATATGTAACATATCTGTTTTGATGTTACTGTTTTTAGAATGATTTATTGTTATTTTTTTCCTCATCGTTTATTTATTTCCTTATTTCCTTTCCCCACTGAGCTATTTTTCCCTTGTTGGAGCCCTTGGGCTTACAGCATCTTGCTTTTCCAACTAGGGTTGTAGCTTGGCTAGTAATAATAATGATAATAATGTTTCTTGGATTTGAATTTAAGAGCTTCAAGGTGTTTTAGCACATTTTACAAACTTTTATTTTGCATCACTTAAAATGTCTGTATTCAAATAATTTTAAAATGCATACACATAATTTTATTGGTGAAAAATATATTTTATGCATTTTTCCTATATATTTACAAAATTATCTAATACATCACACCATTGTATAGATATATCAAATTGAGCAATTTATTGAATTACTTTTGTAACTACTCTTCTATAGTATCCAAAACAGATGTGTAGGAAATAAGATGCATAATTTTAAAACCTTCATGAATAAATAAAACAGCCTTTGTAAATGGAAGGACACAATCCAAAACCATTTTGTCCTTTTGTATAATGAGGGTTTTGGGTTGGAATTGAAAGAGCGAGTGGCAGGAGTGGCAGGCTTTGGGCAGCAAGGGACGAACGTCAAATAGACAGGACACACACACAAATAAAAAAAATATCGTAATCTGTTTATTTTTTATTTTTAATTATCTATTTTTGTGAAAGCAAGTCAGAAAGGAGAGAGAGAGAGAGAGAGAGAGAGAGAGAGAGAGAGAGAGAGAGAGACAGTCATTGTGTATGTCAATAAGTATGAAGTTGTTTGAAAGCAACGAAGAGGTGGGAAAAACTGAAGCAGCAGGAAAATAGGAACACAGATGCAGAGTAAATATAAAAATAACAAAATGAAATAATGTAAACAGAGGAATCAGAGTAGAAATAGAAAACATACATGAGAAACTCAAGACAACAGAATGAATAAGATTCACGGAAAAGCAAGAGAGAGAGAGAGAGAGAGAGAGAGAGAGAGAGAGCGTGGCAGCAGTATGTTATTCTGAATGGCAGGAAGAGAAGAGGCTGGTTTGCGCGAGGGAAGACAAAAATCAATTCAAATTTGACACCCATCCATATTGAACGTGCGCGCCGGGACCCTTAGACAAATGAAGTTAATCAGGAGTGTTTGATGAAGCTTGAGAGAGAGAGAGAGAGAGAGAGAGAGAGAGAGAGAGAGAGAGAGAAGATGCAGGCCATACTAAGGGACGAAAAATGATAGAAGTGAAAAGAGTGAGGAAAAGATCAAGAAAAGAGCCGATCGTGCGCGAAGGAATTGGGAAGGGTGAATGTTTTATAAACGAGAGAGAGAGAGAGAGAGAGAGAGAGAGAGAGAGAGGGCGGGATGTCACAGTAAATAGTTTCCATTATTTCCCTATTCTCTTTTCTTTCGAATGGGGTTTCCATACGTCAAACCTCTTAACCAAATGAACTGCTATTTTTGTTCCACAAGTTAGAAGTCGGTTCTGTTTTCATTTGTTAGTTATTTTCATGTAAAGTAGAACTTGTTTTGATCAGGTATTTAAGTGCTTTAGTCTTGTAGGTAATTTGATTGTATTTGCTTTAATGGTTATATTTTTATTCTTCACAATACTTTGGCTTTGTTTGATGTCGGTAATTTTTACTTTTGTAGTCAAAACATTAGAATTAAAACATTCAAATCACGATGAAAGTAACTGCTACTGCTATTAGAGCGACCTGCACTGAAGTTGTAGGCCACGGGCTCTTGCACTAAGGCAGTCAGTAAGAGGAAAGTGGAACTAAAGTTTCAAAGCTCCATCGATGTCACTGCCATGCTTCTTCCCTCATCCTCCTCCCCAGGTAAATTGAAGATACACTGCCCAGCAAAGAAACTTTAATGAATTGTTCTAAGAATTTTAAATCTATAAACTCCAGACTGCGTTTGAGGGTACCTGGGCTAGGAATTTACTATCGGGAGAGTTGTATAATTACTATAGGTATTTTATTTAAAAGAAACATTTTTGAAGTTTTCAGTTGCTTCAATATTTTTAAATGATTTTGTATTATTATTATTATTATTATTATTATTATTATTATTATTATTATTATTGTGATTTTTAATATACAACATTATTATTATTGTTGTTGTTGGTGTTAATGTTGCGAAAAATCTGTAACTTGCATAATATGTCTCTTCCGGTCGTAACTTTATGGAATCCTGAAAGGATGTGGAAAAGTAAGACGAGTACAAAAGTTTTTCTCATTTCCCTTTTGCGTATTTTGTACGTTGCTCTGTTATCCAAATCAGGCTAATATTGGTAAGTCGATTTTATATCATCCAATTCTTGTGTATCGGATGACTTCCTTGCGGAATTTTGAGGAAAGATGACGTATTGTCCGCTTCCTAAAGTACCTCATGCAAATATGTTATGTTATTATCATTGCAAGGTTGGGAAAATTAATGGTTAAGTAATGGGTTATTTACACTGTTTTGCATGGTGGTTAATGAACGGGGGTATTGAGTATTATTCATGACCGACGTATGAGTTTTTATTGTACGCTGTATTGTTTATTATTCATATACATGATTTTAAAAGCTATAAGCAAGGTATCTTGTGCTATTCTTGTTCATTCATTTATAAAGTATCATGGATATTGTTTTCTGTATTATCAATATACACTCGACCTTACAATATTGTTATTCATGGACATGGATTGATTGATTTGAAGTTCTCTGGCATCCTGACATCTCATGGATATGGAATCATGTGTTATTCGTGTACAAGCTATCTTTTGCTATATACTAATGTCGCATCCTAGTTGTTCATATGGATGATGTCAATTTGATTTGTTTTGCATGCATTTCTATTAACAACATATGGCGGGCACTTTGGCTTTCAGGGTACTTACGCTAAGGGCACTAATAGTGTATACATAAATTCTTTAAAGTGAATGCTTGTATCTATTATACGTAGCCTATGCACATTAAGCATGAAAAATTTATATTACAGAAAATTTACTACTTGTAAGATAAGTAAGATGGTTCTTATGGCGTTAAATCGTCGAAGCTTAACCGATATCTGCCAAAAGGTTTTCAGCTCGAGAAGGTTACTAAATGAATATATCGTATGTTCCAAGGTTTACAGAATAAGATTTATTCTATAGACCTTGGTATGTTTTATGCGTAGTAAAATGCCGTTTATCCGTTTTTGAGATAGCTTGCTAATACTCGAACACACACGTGACCATGGTGTCGTTAGTTTGTGACTTAATTCCAAATTAGTTAGGAGAAATGAAGATGACCTAATATAATTGTTGGAAATTGGTAGCTCATCAAAGCATAATGTTAAGTAGGAGGTATATCAATGAGATTTTGGCGAAAATCTTATTTCAAGGTAATAATGTAAATTTTTTTTTTTTTTTTTTTGATGTTGATATTTGTTGTTTACTAAGACATTTTCCAATATAATTCGGTCTTTGATTAATATACCCTTTCAGGAAATGCTTAGCGAACACTGACTTGCAAAACATGAAAGATGCCACCTTGCGTTGAATATTTTTATTGGAAATAATTATCTCTTCTTTCCTTTCAGGTATCTTGCTAGATAGGTAGCAAGTTAATTAATACCAACCACTAGTTGATATACTACCAATAGAGAGCTATAGGATTCTTTAAGGTCTTGTCAGATAGTATCATGATATATATATATATATATATATATATATATATTTATTTACCTAGTGTTGTTCTTTGCCTACACCAGAATCCCGAGAAGAAACCTGGTCTACACATACACAGAATAGTCTGGCATGTTCCATACACATTCTCTTCTCTCATCTGACAACAACGCTAAGCATACTACACCTTACACTCACCTTAGTGAGTATCTACGGACACTGTTCAGTGGCTTGTGATAAACATAGAATAGCCTTTCAGCTATGATAAAAAACTCTTCTAGGGGAAGGACACTCCGAAATTAAATCAGCTTCTTGTAATCTTGCAGTGTTATAATTTCTATATTGCGGTCTCCCACTCCCTTTGGTTAGGGTACAGGTCTCTTGCTTGTCAGTACACCCAAGCACTCTTCAGTGTTAGTTTACTCTCCCTCTTCTCTTTTCGGAGATAATGTTGGACAGGCTTAATAGAAGGACCGAGGGTGCCTGGAGGTTTATCAAGAGGTTGCCTTTTACATGTATTCTTCGTCTTTATTAATAATCTTAATTTTCTAAACCGTTCCTATCCCCAGTATATTGGCATTCATTTCATTATTTCCTCTTTATAGTTTGTTCTTTAATTTTCATTTGTCCACATTAGGTTGCTTTGCCCATTGGGACCATAGGGCTAATAAGATTCTTTTTCAGTAGTAGTTTGTAACAGAATCAATAATAATAGTAATAAACAACTTCTAATAGTTGAAAGTCTTGACTATATGTTATCGATGTAACTTACAAAAATAACCCTGACGATATCCTTTTAACGAGTTCAAACGCCCTAATTGCGTTCTCAAGTTATATTGTCCAAAGGTGAATTACACACAATGGTTGCATCAGGAAGAAACTGATATCGACAGATCTGAAAAGTATTCGGTTTTCCACACTCCTCGTCTGGACTACGGATTACAGTGCCAAATACAATGTGCAATGGTTTATGATCATTATTTACTGTATATGTGCAATAGTTTGTAATCCTTATTTAAGGATCTCATTTTATGTGGAAGAGCAATATACCATCCCAGCACCAACATTATGGTGCAAAGGTTTATGAAACTAATTGAACTATGACCGTTTTCATAAGTCCAGACATAAATCCAGACAGACATAAATCCCTCCCAACATTTCTGCAGTAATGTTTGTTTTCCTTGTTTGTTTATTCATGCATTCAATATGTTTACCATTGCAGGAATGATTACTGTAAACTTTGAGGCCTAGTTAGATAGGCAGTTTGTGTGGAAAATTATAGTACTTAACAGAATGTTCAATTTTCATAAGTCAAGATATATATCCCTCCCAACATTTCTGCAAAAATGTTTGTTTTCCCTGTTTGTTTATTCATGCATTCGTATGTTTACCGTTATAGGAATAATTACTGTAAACCTTGAGGCCTAGATAGATAGGCATTTTGTGTGGAAAATTATAGTACTTAACAGAATGTTCAGTTTTCATAAGTCAAGACATATCCCTCCCAACATTTCTGCAAAAAGGTTTGTTTTCCCTGTTTGTTTATTCATGCATTCGTATGTTTACCATTATAGGAATGATTACTGTAAACTTTGAGGCCTAGTTAGGCAGGCATTTTGTGTGGAAAGCTACAGTACTTAACAGAATGTTTCGATTTTTGGGTCGTATAATTCAGAATTGGTTGTGAGAATCGACAGGCGTAAGCATCAGGTACACTAAATGTTTTAAAAGATGAATGAAATACTGTAGTGAAGGTCACCGTAACAATGAAAATACTGAGACAGTATTACATGATTAACTCTTATTATTATGATTGAATTCGAGATAGTATTTCATGATTAACTCTGATTATAACTGAGCTCTGAAGCGTTACATATCCTGACAATGAACTTTTCCACCAATAGACTTGATGAAACTAACGCATTTAGTAAAAGTCCACTGTAATGGTAAAATGTGATGGAATTATCTAGTGAGGTCTTTGCCTGGATATGGACAACCATAAGCGTGAATAAACTTGATGAAACTAACGAATGTAATAAACATCCACTGTCATGGTAAAATGTGATGAAATTTTCTTAGGAAGCTAGTGCCTGGATATACTGGACAGTTGACCAAGGACCAGATTTTAGGCAGCTACTCGTTTCTTGCTTTAGGAAGTCGTTTGTGACAACGATACATTAAATATAATGATAAATGGATTTTTTTTTTAAAGTTTCTTTGGGATTATGAACCAACCAGTCATAAACAAAAGTTTGATTTGATTTACCAAATAAGGTTTTTCAAAGCTTATTGGCCGTTTGATTGTTTTTATTATTTACGAGATCGTTAAGAATGTCAGGTGTTAGTGTTAGGTAAAGACAGCGAGGTCTTTGCTTTCTGATGCAGGGCCATGTTAAGATGTTAGAAGAAGAAACTGATTAACTTTGGTAATGTATGTGTTATGACCACCAATACCTGCTATTGCTATTTATTATTATTTTTATTATTATTATTATTATTATTATTATTATTATTATTATTTTTATTTTTATTATTGTAATTATTATTATTATTATTATTATTGTGGTTCGCTTTTGTGCAATAGAATTATAATTGAGAAGTATATAGCAGTCTTACTTCGGGAGACGGACTCTTGCGAGTGAAAAAACTCATTCAAATCTTGCATGCAGTTCATAATGCGCTCATGAGAGAGAGAGAGAGAGAGAGGAGAGAGAGAGAGAGAGAGAGAGAGAGAGAGAGAGATTGTTGTTATTCTTCTAACATATGTATTTCAAACTTGAATTCCACATGAAAACATTTATAATGAATGGACTTCCAAATAACAGAGCTCAGCTCATTTCTCTGAGAGACTCCAGGCGAATGAGATAATTAACTAAATTCTGAGTTATACGAGAAGAGAAACAGTAGCTGCAGAGCCACTTGACTTGATTAGTAACGGAGCATTTGGTCAATGGTTCCAACACTGTTTCTGACTGATCTTCTATTAAGTTCTTCAATGGGACCGTTCCCTCAAAATTACTTAATAATATTTAAGACGGCTTGTCTTTATGAGTATTTTAGATATTAATTGTGTTTATTTTAGTATGTATTATCTCTTATTTAATCATGGTTGGGATAATTTCAAGTTATTCTGACATTTGGCAACTATTATGGTCCTGGCATTAGCGAGAGGGCCATCTGAATACAGCGTATGGGTCGAAAAATGGGGTGAAAATGTTTGCGTCCGATTTCCTAAAACTTTGTTCAGAACTTCTGGGTCAGAACCATAATATGTACAGGACTTTCGCACAGGCAAAGTAAAACATCACTCAATGTCATCAGGTAGCTTTTAGCGGCGTCATTTCGAGAGGCATTGGGGAAATCAGTCACCATTGTCCGATGTAAACTGTCGGGGCGTGGTCTCGGACTTCCGCCACCCGTAGGGTTCTCGGGAGGGGGCCATCGGTGGGAAGGGGGACCCGTGCGTCATGACGAGACCCCCGTATCAACAGACCGCTGATAATCCATCAATTATCGATCACCAAAGCTCAAACGAATGACGAGAAACTTTTTGGACATTGGTATTATAAATGATGTTCGTTGTGTAACCATTTGACTTTTTATAGCTTCAAACGCGGATGTTTTTTTTTTATTTAAGGTCATAAAGTTTTGTAATTTTGAAACAAAAATCTAATATTTCCTATCACCTTAATTATTCACGTATAAATCATGCCAGGCGGAAATTTATTTCGTTTCATTTTATTAGAAGAAAGCTAATTTAATTTTTTGCATTGCGAAGTTCACTACAGTTTACTTCCGAGGACATATCAGACAATTTACCTTAGTATTTTTTTTATACATCACAGATAATTCATTTTTGTCCTTATACAAGGCCATCAGAAGTTCATATTTGAAAGGGAGCAGTATTATTATTTTTTTTTTCATTGAAGACCTGAGTTCAATTCGCCAATTAAAGCACACTTTTTTTTTTTTCCTTTCTCTGGTAACAGTTTTCATGTCATTGAACAGTGCTGTTCCCATTTTTTTTACTCTTGTCTTATTTTAGTAAAAGATATGGTTCATGGGAAAAGAAAATATGCTTGCCAACACTTCAAGATATTTTTCATAAAAGGAAATGATAAGATTCTCTCTCTCTCTCTCTCTCTCTCTCTCTCTCTCTCTCTCTCTCTCTCATCAGTGTGGATGGCATCTCCCTCGCAAGTTCTCCTCACTCCTAGACATCATCATTTCCTTTTACATTTCCTTCAACCTCCACCTCCACCTCCTCTTGCTCCTTGTCCTCCTCCCTTTGCCTTTGAGATCCATCACCACCTTACCCTCTCTGCCCATGGGGGTGAACCCCATCTCCCACAGCCAACCTCACCTCCCCAACCCCGAAACCTCTGCCTCGCACCCTACACACAACCCAAACTTCAATTTCTGCTGGACAAGACTAGTCTATCAACACTCAATGGAAACTTTTCTATGTAAAATACACTTAGGGCCAGTCTGCCATGATGTTCGCGCACTCTGACTTGCCACATTAACTCTTGTTGCATTGGACCATAGAAGTGACTTCTGCTTGGGGACGTGGCTGTGGGTTATGCCGCCTGTATAGGGAGGTTGGGAAATGGGAAGACGGTGGAGATGTGAATTGATTTTTTCAGCACGACTGTATATGATAGAAAATACAAGGGCAGTGGCCGGGATTCTCTCTCTCTCTCTCTCTCTTCTCTCTCTCTCTCTCTTCCTCTCTCTCTCTCTCTCTCTCTCTCTCTCTCTCTCTCTCTTATGTAGATTTGTCATTTGGTTCGATTTTCATTATTGTTTTTTCCGTTCCAAAACATTTTTCCTCTCTCTCTCTTTCTCTCTCTCTCTCTCTCTCTCTCTCTCCTCTCTCTCTCTCTCTCTCTCTCTCTCTCTCTCTCTCTCAATTGCATGTGGTTTTTAATGTTCCAATTCATAAGTAGACTAATATCCAAGAATGATGGCACTTTCCTTCAAAATACAAATTACTGTATTTTATGGTGTGCTAACAGGTCTTATGTCTTTTTATAATTTTATGTACTGGTGATTATTTCTCTTTTACTTGCATAATAATATATTTTTATTTTTTATTTGTTATTATTATCTTATTTCATTGTGCTCTCTGATCACTTTGCCAATTATTACTACCTTTTCATCTGTGCATATTGAAGGACATGCTGTCTTTGGGCTTAGCTTTAAACGAGCAAAAATGTAAGCTTTATATGATGTCAAAATATAGGTAGAAATATATTTTTTTTTCCGATAAAAATTTAATATAAAGACAGATTAAACTATTATATCTTGGTTTATGCGGATTCTATACAATATATTTATTTTGCATACGATCAAGAGTAATTAATTTATTTATCAATGCTTTTTGATGTCATAACAAATATCTTATGGTGAATGTTTACTCTTAAACTTATTTACCTTACTTACTCATGTTCGCAATAACCTACTTTAAAAATTAATCACGTTCCTTCATCGCCAAATTGTTCTTGTTCTCTGTGTTCATTGGTTTGTTAGTTATTAAATTTCGACTTTAAGTGCTATCCTCTCAGTTTTCAGATTAACGATGTGAATTAGCCAGGCTTCTTAGCTAATGGTGTATAGAGGTCATTGTTGTATATAACCAAAACAATAATGCAGATATTCTCCTTAAATATTTCCGTTATTATCATCACTGCCTGTATTCCTAATGCTGAGATAGAACTATTTATGGCAAGATTAAAGAATATATCTCGCCAAGTTAATATCTATAGGCTTAATGTTTTTTACGTTGACAAATTGTCATAACTTTGTTATCCCCAAACTACAATCACTGGTTGGGGGTCACCGAATGGGTAGATTCACCAGATTCCATCTGAACCATTTCATCTCCTTTGAAAATAATTTTTAAGTACATAAAGCAGACACACAGACGCGGGTAAAATAGTATTGGCATTATTAAAAAAAACATGACTTGAATTTTAATTTTTTTGTCGTAATTGAAATATTACTGCGCTGAAAGCTTATTTTGTTAAAAAACAGCCATTTACTAACTTGGATAAGGTAACCTGTATTGTGTTTTGCTCAACACTGTTTTATCTCTCGAGGGAGCATCAATCTATCTAACCATCAGCTTCCTCCAGTGGCTATTCAGCCCAGCGATTGGTTATTGATAGACCTACTGAACAGGGTCCATCAATTTCCACCCCGTATTAAAAATGTGTTGAATAAAACGCTGCCTGTCCGACTCTTAGTTCAGCTGTAATGGATAGCTGCTGCTCGATTGCCAGAGCTTCCCAGACCATTGCGATCAAGTTGGGAATTATTGTTTGTGCTCTGTAGATTTTCGTATGCTTTTCCATAGGCTTATTTACCTTCTTAACATTTATAGCTTCACGATTAGCTTAGATTGTTTATAAAGGATTGGGTCTTGTGAGTAAACCAAGTACTTATAGTCCTTGCTGGCTACTTCATATGATGAGTCTCAGTTGACCGAAGTTTAGAGTCGCTGTGTTGGTCTGGAGGGGAGAGATTCTCTAAGGGAGGTAGGCCTACTGGTCACTTGTAATATACTGGACAAAATGAGGAATTGCCATGTTTTTTTCCCCTCGGATATTATCTTAAGTATAACGCATGTTAAGAAATGAAGCTGTTACATGCTTAAATTATTCCAATTAAATAATCTATGTTCATATAGTTATGCACTATTTTGCAAGTTTAAGGTTGCATTAAAGACATTTTTCCTTATTCATTTAATCCAAAAGCTAATTCGGGTATCTGTTAGATATTTTATTTTTCATTATTTGTTGCTTTTATAAGATAGGGAAGCATTTGAAAGGATAGGAATTCAGCCACACACAACTCAATAAAATATATTTTCCTATAGTTTTATAGTAGCAAGAAAAAAACTTCATTTAGATTTAGATTTTATGAATAAATTTAGTTTTTCATCTAACCGGATGCGTCTCCCTGTTAAAAAATGTTTGTGAATAGAAGTTACATAGTTCAAGTTTGGGAAGAACCTGTGTTTTCATACCCAAGCCTTACAGAGAAAATATTGAATTTTGATTGTGTAAAAGTTTCTTTGTTCCTAACTTAAAATTTTTCTTTGGTAGATGGGAAGTTAGTTTACTCTCTCGAAAACTTCATCTCGGGGTACCGAAGTTTATGAAATAAGTTTTCCCTTGTATATGGAAGGTTTAATTTCATTTTATACCAAAAATTAGTATGTATTGGTATAAGCGAAGTATGCCCAAAATTCATGTCAATTCAAAGAAAAGTGGTAATTATGTCCAGAAAAATTTGTTTTTATCAACACATTCCTTTCCAAGACGTTTTATTTTGTGTGTGTAATGCCTGCATATCAAACCTGTTGCCTCATCGATTTTTTTTTTTTTTTTTTTTTTTTTTTTTTTTTTTTTTTTTTTTAGCAATCAAGCCATTAACATAATTTCTTTTCAAGCAGGTATAACTTTCCTCAGAGAACATTTTTTACTGCACAGTGCTAAAACGCAAGAAGGATTTTATTTATAAAATACAGAGATCTTATACATGGAACTCGGGCTGGTAAACAAAACTGCTTATGGTGATGAATAGCTTATATAAATTATAGTTCATTTTTCAAGATTACTTTTGGATAAACATGTGCAGATTTAAGAGTATTTTTTAATTTATGTAACAGGTGAAATGTACTTAATTGGTGCTAACACGAATTAGTAGCCAGCTTTTAATTGTTTTAATTTCCCCCCCCCCCCCCCTCTCCTCTCTCTTCTCTCTCCTCCTCTCTCTCTCTCTCTCCTCTCTCTCTCTCCTCTCTCTCTCTCTCGTTCCATGAAACGAGTCTTCAAAACCACTTGTCTTGTAACTGTCCTGGGTATGAATATTTTACTGGTTGACCATATGGCCAACCATGAATAATACAGACACTGAATATTAGAGAGAGAGAGAGAGAGAGAGAGAGAGAAGAGAGAGAGAGAGAGAGAGAGAGAGGAGAGAGGAGAGAGAGATGAAAATATGCTCATTTAAATTTTGAAAAGTTGAAGAATCGGAAAAATTGGACATATTTACCTTTAATAGTAGTTGAACCGTTACGGTATATTTTGGAATGAAAACGACAAGACCGAAGGTCATGCAAAATATAGTCCACTTTATTATTAGTTGTAGTAGTGGTAATAGTAAATATATTTTTTCGTTTCCCAAGCAACTTTATATTGTTTTTGTTTACACTAATAATACTTCCAGGTTTAAAAGTATGTTATGTGTAATTTTGGGCTTCTTCGGTAACTTTTATTTTAATTTTTTCTTACACGACTTCATCGTAAAAATTTATCTCTCTCTCACCTACGTATTTCGTAGCACGCCGCCGTAAGAGAGAGAGAGAGAGAGAGAGAGAGAGAGAGAAGAGAGAGAGAGAGAGAGAGAGACGAGAGAGAGGAGAGAGAGACCAGTGTCCATTTTCCTCTTATATTTTCCTTCCCCAATATGGTTGACTGAATAAGTTGGGCTGAAGAATCTGGCATCGAGGAGGTGAAGGAAATATTTCTGTTCGGTGGCCCTGGTCAGATACGTCTGTTTTCCTCTTTCTACCTTCCTCTCTCTCCAGCCTTGACTTTCGTTTTGTTTATAATTGAATAACAAATATAGACGGAATTATTGATGCATTATGTTCGTTTACTCATAGAGACTTATCATAATACGACGAGCTGTGGACAGACATGGATTATAAAAACAATCCTAAATTAAGAATGATATCAATGTTTCGATGAGAATTGTCATGTATTCCAGCATCCACACGTCAGCATCACCTCCTCGGTCATCTTACATCTAAATGAGCTATCTTCTTCTTGTGGGGGTTGTGGGTGGGATGGTGGGTGGTGGTGGTGGTTGAGGGCACTGGTCATCAAAGCCTTTGCGCCGATACTTTCTCGAAACGTGGTTATCGATCTTTTGACCTGGGGCTACAAGGGGTTCACATTCCAATAGAGGTCGTGGCAAAAGTTTTAAGTTCCCTCTTAGACTCCCCTCAATCGTAACCGAAGAATCTGGTCTTCATTTTAGATTCACAAAACATTGGTCCGGTATTGATTTCTTTTTCCTCTTCTCCTCCTCCTCCTTGCTCCTCTTCTGCCCCCTTCTTCTTTTTTCCCCCTCACCTTCTCTACCCCACCCCCTCTCCTTTCTGCAAGCAAGTAGCCAATTAGAGATTTAAGTATATATAAAAAAAATCGCGTTTCACATTTTGTTTTCCCTCCAATATTTACTTCCGCCAACGAAGTTGAGAGAGGTTATGTTTTCCGCCATTTGTTTGTTTGCGTGTGAACAACTTCATGACCACAATTTTTACTCACAGAGTAGTGAAACTTTCAGGGATTAATTGTTATGCTGAAACGTTGAAGTGATTAGATTTTGAAAGTCCTAGATCAAAGGTCAAGGTCAAGAAATAAGCTGCCTTGGCGGAGGTCTGGGCTCTACTGAGTGCCCCTTTTTTTTTTTGTTATCCATCATTATCATCTCCTCTTTCTCCTATTGACGCAAAGGGTCTCGGTTAGATTTTGCCAGTCGTCTCTATCTTGAGCTTTTAATTCAATACTTCTCCATTCATCATCTTCCTACTTCACGCTTCATAGTCCTCAGCCATGTATGTCTGGGTTTTCCAACTCTTCTAGTGCCTTGTGGAGTTTTTATTATATTTTCTCTGTATTGAAACGGGTAGAGGCTGAGGAAAGTCTGCACAGCAAGTTTGTAAATAAGGCTTTCATTGCATAAATATGAAACTCTTTTCTTCTCGTTCTTGTTTTTTTCGCTCATGAATGGCAGAGGCAAGAGACAGTGATATTGTCCTAGAGACTGACCGTATACAATTTACATATGATCAGCGCCCAAGTCCCCATT
This sequence comes from Palaemon carinicauda, assembly GCF_036898095.1. Taxonomy (NCBI): domain Eukaryota; kingdom Metazoa; phylum Arthropoda; class Malacostraca; order Decapoda; family Palaemonidae; genus Palaemon; species Palaemon carinicauda. The sequence goes on from NC_090764.1 coordinate 12,506,868, forward strand.
CCATTGAAAATATGGCTAGGGAGGGCCAGGCAATGGCTGCTGATGATTCAGCAGGTAGACCTGTAGATTCTCCCAAACTCCCATCCTTAGATCACAATGATGGTGAAGTTACAAACACTTAAGAAACTATCGAGCTTGAGCGGGACTGAAACCCCAAATCTTGTAGATCGCCAGGAAAGGACGTTTCCAATAACTACAAGAATAGAAAATAATGTTCTTTTGAAGTAACTGAAAACGAAATGGGGCCTTAAAAAGGGAATAATGTGAGGGAAATTAATAATCTTTAATGTACATGTAAACAAAATATATTTTATTTGTGAGCTATCATTGAAGATGATAGTTCGATTCCTCTTGTAAAGGTCGAAGTTTGAGGTTATATATTATATTGGGGCTGCTAGCGTATAGAGGTAGGTAACACATAAGTGCCCTCCCGTTTCATTGAATTATTATTATTCATATATACTTACGAAAAGCAGGGAATCGAGAGCGCATCAAAGCGTCATTATAATTGAAATTGCCTCAGCGTATGTTTTAATATATACGTTAAGAGATTCATGTCCTTCCAGGGTAAAAAGAGACAGAGATTGTCATGAATTTTAAGGTATTGAGGCAGAATCAATGATCAGTTGAACGCGATTACCAACCGAGTAAGAATAAATCTTTACTGATCATTGCCGCAAATGCTATTTCTTCTTTTCTTCAATCTCTCTTTCTCCAAAATATAACAAGGTTTTAATTCGATAGATACGATTGATTTTATGCATTTTAAAACATCGTTTCCATGTCTTTGGTGTATTGCTAACGTTTTTAATAATACCTCACCTTTGAAGTTTGATTTTAAATCGACTAAACATTTTTTCAAATCTATCTCTCTCTCTCTCTCTCCTCTCTCTCCTCTCTCTCTCTTCTCCTCTCTCTCTCTCTCTCTCTCTCTCTCTCTCTCTCTCTTATTTAAAAAAGTCAGGATTTTACGTACCTTTTAATACCCTTTTACTGAAATCGCCTGAATGTGACTGAAAATTATAGATGTAATGATGCTTTACCTTTGAAGTCGATTGTAAATCTACTAAATATTAAATCAGTAACTCTCTCTCTCTCTCTCTCATCTCTCCTCTCCTCTCTTCTCCTCCTCTCTCTCTCTCTCTCTCTCTCTCTCGTAAATTGCGGGTACTCTTTTATAATCCTTGTTTTATGGAATTGGTATTTCAGATGTCCTGTAATGTCCCTCGAAATAAATTACCGTGGTTAATGGTTAAAATGAACTACATTACTCAAGTTGCATTGTTTGAAAATGAAACTCCCAGATGCATATTGTCCCGAGTGATTTTTTTTTTTTTTTTGCAATCTAACCTTTATTGAAATAAACAGAAGCAGAATGAAACAATCAAAATATTTGCTCGGGTTTTCCTCCCGTCTTGAATAGTATATGGTTGAGCAATAAAGGCCATGCCTTAAACAATTATTTTGCTCTAAACCAATGGTATGTTTTGCTTACAAGTATTTCCAAGTTTTTATTTACATGTTTTTTTTTTTTTTTTTTTTTTTTTTTTTTGTATCCAGCGTAGCAATGCTATTGTTTTATTTTATAACTCAAAACATATAATTGCCATCGTTATCGAAATATAAATATAGATTTTCTTTTGGGCTTATACAGCAGTCTTGGACACAGCCATTTTCAAAGTATTCGTTCCTGCCTAAGGAAGAGATTTAACCGGGTCGGTTTTTTTTTAGGGAATTTTTTAGTGTCTAATGCTGTATTCCAACAATACTAGACTCAACTTGCCCAAAATTGTATGTAATACCTCGCACAACTGACAAGTCACAGGAGGATTTTTTAAAACAATTGGTATAAAGGTTACTTTAGAATTTAGATAATTCCCCCTTTTGCAATAATCTTTCCCTTCGCAAGAAAATGAGTTATCGGCACTAACATTCATCGGCAAGGGCGTTTTCCAAAACCTGTTTCCCTCCTCCCCCCCTCCCCCTTCCCTCCCCTTCCCCTTCCTCTTTGCTCCCAGAGGGAGAAAGAGGAGAATGAGAAAAAGTGGCTCCTGTCAACATTCCATGCCAGGGATGCGAGGAATGTCCCTGCTGGCTGAATTCCGGTATGAATTAGTTTAATGACAGTCATTAGCGACGTGACGTCATTAGTTTATGACACCATTGCATCTTCACTGCCAATGCAAGGTTTGAGGGTATGGACCTTTTAAATGCCCCCCCCCCCCCTTCAATACAGTTAGGATTTACTGTTAAAACTCAATGTTTGTTTTGATTTTCTTAGCAAGAAAATCAGGGGTCGTATTGATCAAGATTTTCTATTCAAACGCAATGTTTTTTTTCTTTGCAATATCAGTCCAAATCAGGGTTGTATTAATTAAGATTTACTGTTCATCACGCCAATGTCTTTTTTTTTAGCAATGTCAGGCTAAATTATTGTCGTGTTGATCAAGATTTACTATTCAAACGCAATGTTTTTTTTAGCAATATCAGGCTAAATCTGGGTCGTATTGATCAAGATTTACTGTTCGTACGCAATGTTTTTTTTTTTCTCTTCGTAATATCAGTCGAAATCAGGGTCGTATTAATCAAGATTTACTGTTCAAACGCAATGTGTATTTTTTTTTTTTTTTTTAGCAATATCAGTCTAAGTCAGGGTCGTATTGATCAAGATTTTATATTCAAACGCAATGTTTATTTCTTAGCAATAGTCAGTTTAAATCAGGGTCGTATTGATCAAGATTTACTGTTCAAACGCAATGTGTTTTTTTCTTCTTAGCAATATCAGTCTAAATCAGGGTCGTATTGATTAAGACTTATTATTCAAACGCAATGGTTTTTTTTTTTATCTTAGCAATATCAGTCTAAATCAAGGTCGTATTGATCAAGATTTACTGTTCAAACGCAATGTGTTTTTTCTTCTTAGCAATATCAGTCTAAATCAAGGTCGTATTGATCAAGATTACTGTTCAAACGCAATGTGTTTTTTTCTTCTTAGCAATATCAGTTTAAATCAAGGTCGTATTGATCAAGATTTACTGTTCAAACGCAATGGTTTTTTTTTTTTTTAGCAATATTAGTCTAAGTCAGGGTACTATTGATTAATATTTACTGTTCAAACGCAATGTGTGTGTTTTTCTTACCAATATCAGGGCTAAATCAGGGTCGTATTAATCAAGATTTACTGTTCAAACACAATGTGTTTTTTTCCAGCAATATTCGGTCCTAAATCAGGGTCGTATTGATTAGAATTTACTGTTCAAACGTAATGTGTTTTTTTCTTATCAATATCAGGCTAAATTAGGGTCGTATTAATTAAGATTAGTATATTAGTTAGTATAAATATAAAGTGTGTGTAGAAATTTAGAACGGTAGATTAGGAGTGACAAATCAATAGATCTAGTGTTCTTAAGTAACATTTTCTAGTAAAATTGGTTCTCCAGAGTTACTTTGACGTACCTGCTTCGCTTAGTTTGTGGTCCCTCCCTCAATAAAAAAAAAATCGTAGTGACCTCAAGGGCTCCTGAGTTGAGTCACTGCATTAAAATTCTCTCTCTCCTCTCTCTCTCTCTTCCTCCTCTCTCTCTCTCTCTCTCCTCTCTCTCTCTCCTCTTCTCTCTCTCTCTCTCTCTCTCTCTCAATTAAAATTGATATGGTTGTAAAATGTTTTTTTAGCAACTATAGGTAAATTATGTTTTCTCTCTTCTTACATTGCTCCACTTCCTACCTTAATCAAATGCATTTGATGTTATCATTTGATGTCATATAACTTATCTTTTGTTATCGATTTATTTTTACTAATTGAATTTTCATTACGCAAGAAACGAAGGGAAAGGAAATCAAGTTCTTCTCCTATCTCGTTAGTCCCCTTTTTAGAAAGAGGATCCTATCTATTCCCTGTTCCTTTTCCCTCCTACACATATACACATGCTCACGCACAAGGAGGAGAGAGAGAGAGAGAGAGAGAGAGAGAGAGAGAGAGGAGAGAGGAGAGAGAGAGAGAGAGAGAGAGAGGAGAATCGTCAAACGGTGGACAGAACTCATTATGGCCTCGCGGAAAACGACGAAAATGTCATCCAGCGCGTGTGCGCCTGTCGTATAAAATCCCTGAAAATGTCGGAGGCTGAAGTTATAAGAGCTGATGAAGTTAATATGGAGAAGTCGATATTCATCAACAAGAGCCGAGCAAAAACCTCCCAAGGGCTCCTGCACCTGCAGGGTTCACGCTCCCATAGGGCCAGTGCCACAGCAGCGCCCTTGCGACCGGCCCGCGGCATACGCCCCCTCTCCCCTCGCTCGGAATTTAAGATGTCCACCACAAAAATTCTTTGGAACCATCGGAGTGCGAAATCCAACTTGGTCAGTCTCTGCACTTATTGATGAATCTCTAGGCCCCCCTCTTCTTCTTCTTCTTCTTCTTCTTCTTCTTCTTCTTCTTCTTCTTATGATGCTGCTACTACTACTACTACTTCATTCGGCTACTTACTCTGTTTCTTAGGGGATTACATTTATTTAAATATTCTTATTTTTTCTTTCATTATTTTTTCTCGTTTGAAAATGGAAGAATAGACAGACTTGTTGCGGGGTTAGATTTCCGAAGGTATTTACGAAGATAAGGTTGGGATGAAAAATGTACATAGTGGAAATAATAGGAAATGTTTAAAGAATAAGAGAAACAACACATTTAAAAAAAAAAAAAAAAAGGACAGAAATAAGCGTAACATGTATCCACATATTACGTAAAGGGTGATGCAAGATTAGTGCAGTGTCAATAAAAAGGAACAATAATCAAACGAGGTTACGATTGCATCCGTATTGCATTGTTTCAATCAATCTTATTGTTCAATATTGGGCAGTTACACTTTCTATTGTGAAGATCTTCATGAAATTTGTCTACGTAATGCAGTGGGTATCTGCTTTACGTATGTAACTCCGTGGCCAGACTCTTATATCGCTAGCCCTTAACGTAGGTGTAAAGAGTGAAGATTCCCAGTTCCTGAGCTTCGAGATGGTACGTGACGTCCAAAGGGTTAAGACTTTCAGAATTGACCCATTTTGATGGTATCGATTCACTAGGTGTATGTACTATATATATTTCCCATGATATAGAATTTCCAAACCTGGGACGTTCTCTCTCTCTCCTCTCTCTCTCTCTCTCTCTCTCTCTCTCTCTCTCTCTCTCTCTCTCTCTCTCTTCATGGATGATGAATATTATGTAAAAGAATGTTAAGAATATGCCTCGCAAGATGAATTGAACGGGTAAGGAATTTAATGTTTATTGTATTTGAAAGGTTGGGGTCAAAAATGTTTTAAGACAGTTTGGCCATATTTTAAAGAATGAAGTGAAAAGTTTGTAATTTTCAAGTGTTAGGAATTAGAAGAAAACATAAAAGCCGCTGGACAGATTGTGAGGTAGAGCTTTTTAGAAGGAGGGACTTTTATATTTCTATTTATAATTATTATTATAATTACTACTACTACTACTACTACTACTACTACTACTACTACTAGAAGGCTAAAAGCTATACGCCCAAGGTTTACAACAGGGAAAAATAGCCCAGTGAGGAAAGGAAACAAGGAAATAAATTACAAATGAAGTAATAAACCATCCCAAAAAATGCTTTGAGAATAGTAACAATATTAAATTAGATCTTTCGTATATAAACTATAAAAAAAAGAAAAAAAAAGAGGAAGGGAGATAAGATAGAATATTGTGCCCGAGTGTACCCTAAAGCAAGAGAACTGTAATCCAAGAGAGTGGAAGGCCATGGTACATATGCTATGGCACTACCCTGGACTAGAGAACATTGGTTTGATTTTGGAGTGTCCTTCTCCTAGAAGAGCTGCTTACCATACCTAAAGAGTCTCTTCTACCCTTATCAAGAGGAAAGTAGCCACTGAACAATTAGTTCAGAAAGTAACCCTTTGAACGAAAAATAATTTTTTGGTAATCTCAATGTTGTCAGGTGTATGAGGACTGAGGAGAATGTGGAAAGAATAAGACAGACTACTCGGTGTATGTGTAGGCAGAGACAAAATGAGTCGTAACCAGAGAGAGAGGGATCCAATGTAGTACTGTCTGGCAGTAGTAGAAAATAATTTTATATGTATCTATATAATTTCACGATTGGTTGTACTACGTTCACATCTGGAGGTCATTCGATCTGCGAAGTGAAGATGTGATGTAGGCCTACTTAGTACTTAGCTGTGAGACCAAGAACCTGGTGACGTCATCCGCCATTGATGGTCAGCAACTTCAGCCTCCTGAAGACGTAAAGATTTACGAATGTCTAATACATTGTTAGAAAACGTATGGTGAAAAAAATACTCTCAAAGGTTTTCTGCAAGATAACAACGATTATTTGTTTATGTTAGATATAGCATATTTTATATGTAATTTAAGTTTTTTACAAGTGGCATGAAAGGTCATCTTTGCTAAAGATTGGCTCTGTTGAGGAAGTTTAACAACTAACAATTTTAAAGATTTTTTTTTTTAATATCGTATAAAGCATTCGTAAATATTTTCCTCAATAAACTTAATTCTGGTCGTCTCTGTATTAAGAAATGATACAAGGAAGTACGAGAGTTCAATTTCAGTAACAGAAATCTTAAAAATCAATTTGGGGAAATTTGCCCCCCGTGTCTCCCCTTCATCCTTTTCCCCCATCCACCTCCATCGACAGTAATAACGTTGGAATTGATTCAGACTCTATTATAAGGAATTTGATTCTATCCCGTGTTGCATTTGATCCTTCCTTCTCGCTCGTGTCCAATATCGCCCCAGAGCGGATTGGGCTGCCAGAGATTTAGTACGATAATTTGTAAAAATCTCTCTCTCTCTCTCTCTTTCTCTCTCTCTCTCTCTCTCTCTCTCTCTCTCTCTCTCTCTAGCGCTGTAGGATATTAGGTAAAATTCAATTTCCAGGTTGATATTTTTCACGTCCCCTGTCCTATTACGCGAAGTTGTCAACTGACAGTAGAATTTTTCCTCATAACGGAGGTCTCTATTAAGAAAGAATTGCGTTATGGTGATCCTTCTTTTACAATAATAAGAGTCTTTTTCGTTAAAGAAGGAATTCTTCTTCATCCGGCACAAGATTTGATCCCATCAGAAAGGATTTGAAATGGTTGTACATCTCCCTCTCCCAGCCCCTCTCCCTCTCCCTCCCTCTCCCAGCCCCTCTCCCAGCCCCTCTCCCTCTCCCTCTCCCTCCCCCTCTCCTTTTAGCCGATTCGCTTTTGTCGTGCTGGATGTTATTAATCTCGAGGACAGTGCCATCTAGTGTCGGGTTTCGTATTCACGGCTTCATTGGACACTTCATGAATGAAGATGAAACTTAATCTTTGTGGATAATTGGAGGAAAGTGCGTCATGTGTACGATTTGTATAAGGTATCTCCTTGACCACCTCTCCATGGCCGCGTTTTTTCGCAATTTCTGAGGTGCCTCTGAAAAGAATACCTAAAAATAAGTTAAAAGCGTTAATATTTCAACTGTAACAAAACGCTTTTGCCTCTAATGAGGTCACAGCTTTCTATAGTATTCAATAGTTTTGTCTTCTCACCAGAGGGACCACCTGTCACGTAAAAGGGACAGTGCCACCTAGTGTCAGGTTTCTCATTCACGGCTTCGTTGGTGACTTGAGGCGAAGGTTCCTTTTATGAATGGTGATGAAACTCGATCTCAGAGGATAATTGGAGTAAGGTGCGTCATTTGTTCAAAATATTTAAGGGATCCCTTGACCAGCTTTTGAATGTCAACATTTTTGGACACACGCGAGGTTCCTTTGACGAATACTTAAAGAGACGGGGAACTTAATTAGTTTGTACCTCTGTAACATGATGTTTTGCTTTTGAATGAACAATTAATTGCTTTCTTTAGTTCTTTACGAGGTTTTATCACAAAAGGAAGATACACAAGACCCCGAGGTGGCAGTTGGACCATTACCGACCCAAAATTTTGACGAAAGAAATTTAAAAGTTTCTTTGATTAAATGCAACGGAATTTTTGTTAGATCGACGCAATTCGAATCGTGGAAATATTCTTGAGCTGCAAAATAATTTTATTAAAGAATAAATTAGCTACTTGCGGTGCATAGAATAATCTCTAAATTTCTCTGGGAATATTGGTAATTTGTTAGGTGTCAGTTAACAGTGTTGCAGTGTTGTAGAAGGGTTTCTATGCAATTGATTTCTTCTGTTTCGATAGTAAGGAAAATCGCTGGGTATTTTTAATAACAAAAGTTTATGCTTTTTGGGTTGATAATGGAAACACTTGCCATTTTTATGGACGGAAAAAACAAGGCTATGTTAGATGACAAGAAAAGTAAAGGTATCAAGTGAGAGAGAAATTAGGATTTTGTAAAAGTATAAAATTTACCGTATGTAGGTAGACTAAGCAAGTTCGATATTATTGTGAAGATATCAAGGTGACAGGCAGGTGTCGGAATACTTTTGGAATTGATTACTCGGTATATGAGGTTAAGTTTGATAGGCGTTCATTGACTAAAGATTTACTATTGATGCTTTGTGTTTCAAAATCGTAATAATAATAAAATGTTTATTTATTGTTTTGTTCTCAATTATAACATGAATGAAAATAGAAAGTTTTCTTTAGCTGATTATCGTTTTTTTATTAGGTATGAACTACCGATTTATTATCTGAAACCATTTATTGATCGCGTATGAAATACCGATATGTTATTTGACGCCATTTATTAATCGTGTATGGAGTACCGATTTGTTATTTGACAATTATTAATTAATTGGCGTAAGATTCCTTATTTGACACCGTCTGTTAATCAGGTATGAAGTACCGATTCATTATTTGACACAATTTATTAATCGGGTATGAAGTACCGATATATTATTTGACAGTTATTTATTTATCGGAGTAAGATTGATTATTTGAGACCATCTATTAATCTTGTATGGAGTACTGATTCATTATTTGACACCATTTATTTATTGTGTATGGAGTACTAATTAATTATTTGGCAACTATTTGTTAATCAGAATAAGATTCATTATTTGATGCCATCTATTAATCAGGTATGGAGTACCGATTTATTATTTGACACCATTTATTAATCGTGTATGGGTACCGATTTATTTGACAATTATTTATTCATCGGAGTAAGATTAATTATTTGACACCATCTATTAATCGGGTATGGAGTACTGATTCATTATTTGACACCATTTATTAATAGTGAATGAAGTACCGATTTATTATTTGGCAATTATTTATTAATCGTAATAAGATTCATTATTTGACACCATCTATTAATCGGGTATGAAGTACCGATTCATTATTTGACACCATTTGTTAATAGGGTATGAAGTACCGATATATTATTTGACATCATCTATTAATGGGGTATGAAGTACCGATTCATTATTTGACACAATTTATTAATCGGGTATGAAGTACCGGTATATTATTTGACACCATATATTAGTAGTGTATGAAGTACCGATTCATTATTTGACACCATCTATTAATCGGATATGAAGTACCGATTCATTATTTGACACCATCCATTAATCGGGTATGAAGTACCGATTCATTATTTGACACTATTTACGTTCGTCACTTAAGGTCAATATTCTATCAAGAAGGAAGTAAGAAAGTCATTTAAAACTGTCAATATTTTTTACGAAGCACAAATGACATTTAAAACACAGTAATCGACCAAGGAATTGCCAACGTCTTCTTTCTCCGACCAGTTTTTATCCTCAGGAGAATGGCTAGACAAAAACAATATCGAGAGATTGTATTATTGTCGTCTGGGGGGAAGATAATTAACTTGCTATTCGATGCTTCATTAAACCAAATGTCAAAGCTAATTAATGTTGCAGCGTTACCTGAACGATGCACAGGGATCTGGGATTATCTTCGACGAGAAAATAATTAATTGTAGGATTCTCTGATAATGTAATTAATAACTATCACGGGGTGGTTTGTGAAGGAGTTATTTTATATTATATATATATGTATATATATATATATATATATATATATATATATATATATATATATGTATATATATATATATATGTGTGTGTATATATATATATATATATATATATATATATGTGTGTGTGTGTATATATATATATATATATATATATATATATATATATATATATATATATATATACACATACATACGTACATACATACATATATGTATATGTATATTATATATTTATATGTATAAACATATCCCTTTCTGAGAGGAGATACCCTAACGAGGGGAAAGGATTTGCGTAACGCCGTGATCAGAAAATTTGTAATAGTCAGGGCAGTCCATACTAGGTTGGTTTGCTGTGAGCGATCAGACTAAAGTTTCCCGCCATCATAATTCTGCATGTATGTATGTATGTATGTATGTATGTATCTATCTATCTATCTATCTATCTATCTATCTATCTATATATATATATATATATATATATATATATATATATGTATATATTTGTGTGTGTGTGTATGATATAAAATAACTAGTTAAAGGTTGACTCTTTAGAAAGTCGAGCCCTACAATGAATATAACTTTTAACATTTAATTATGAATCAAGAATGAACCCCATGTGTACAAAACTTCCATAGTATCAGCATCTTCACATATCTACTTGGGAGGTTCATCTATTGTACAACGTATATCCCTCCCTCATACACAACGAACCTCTCTCGCTCTCATCTATCTGAACATGAGATTTTGCAATTCTTTGATATTAAAATCATTCCATTCCAAAAATCCTTAACTGTCATCAAGCCAGCTCTCTCTCTCTCTCTCTCTCTCTCTCTCTCTCTCTCTCTCTCTCTCTCTCTCTCTCTCTCTCTCTCCTCTCTCTCTCTCCTTTCATAATTATTCCCACAATCTTCTATCCTATCGTCTCCCAGACTTTCAATGTAACCAGCTACACTAAAACGTTATCAACTTTCTTATCACCTATGGTAATCTCCATAGTATATTTTGGCATATCTCTATTTCTCACATTTTAATTGTTTGTTGACACATACACAACAATTACTTCAATAACTTTTAATTATTTTGATGTATTCATACATCCTAGCTTTTGCTTTCCTCTTTTCTTCGAAACCCTTTTCTTAGATTTTGGCAGCATCCTGTTTGCCTCACTTATTGAGATATTTTCATTTTCTTCTCTTCCTAATATCATATATTAATATTATATATTTTTTCCCACTCATCATGTATTACAATTACTTCAAGTTATCCATGTGAAACACCAATTTTATTCATTCGCCATCCATCCAAATATTCATCGCTCCATCTTCCTGTATTCCATTTACCCTTATATCCTTACTATAGCTGACATTTAATTTCAACTCTCCCCCCTTACAATACCTTTCGAATACTTTCATGAGTCTTTTCAGCTGTTTTCTAGCTTAATTTCATCCACAGTCCTATGAATAACACTTTTATTGAAATAATAAAAGTGGCTTCCCAAGTCTTTCCAATTCAACGAAATTTACATCCAGTGCAATATGACTCCTAGGTACACTAGACATAATCCTTTTTTTCTTCCTAATCCATCATGTCCTTCTCATATGGTCTCACCAAATCTCAAACCATTCACCTATTACTTATCATAAGAATTAGCTTAACATATTTGTAACAATGATGCTAATTTCATCTGTGGACATCAAATTATAACTTAGCATATGGTATAAAGTCGGGACCAAGATAAGAGGCTGATCCGCTATTCAAGGCCTTTCCTCTGACCAAAGACTATAGTGACTATTAGTTTATCTTTTGGCCTGGAAACACAGTATCTTGGCGTTCCAAGTCACTGTCACTTCGAAGGGCATTAGGGCTCAGGCAACAGTACAATAAAAGGCAATCATACATCCCACATACTGATGATATTTCCATCAAAAGTTTCTTTTTAGTTTCGATTATTTTCTTCATTTTTGGGGTGTTTCCGTCCATGAGATGTAACAACATGGGGAAAGTTTTAACCTTCAGGTTAGGTAAAGCCTTTTATTCCTTTATAAATTTATACAGATATTTTACTAGTTCCATCTACAATCATTGGCAGTGGATAATTCCTGTAAATCTTCATAGAAGGTCAGTTTTATCGCTTTTGTGAACAAAAAAGCTGTGTGCATATTCTGAATACCTATTAATGACTGTTTGATGGATGGTGCTGTACATATTAGCGAATCACTATGTTTGATCATGTTTCTTGTGCTTTCTTTGTGTGTGTGTATTGATGTCCTTAACATTGAGATGTTTAGTGAACATTATTTAGCCATCCTTCATGGATGAAATTTTCTCTCTCCTTGTCCATTGCTAAGATTAACAGTACCATATAACAGTATATGTGCTGTTTCGCAAGTTTGCCAATGATCATCTACTTCAAAGTTTTATAGAGGTGAATTTATTTTTAAGGATGTGGAAGTGAAATACGGTGCCCATTCAAATCTTTATTTCTGATTGTCAGATAGTGTTTTTCTTTGACCTTGGGGTACAGTTAAGGATGTCTTTAAGTAGATCAGTAATTATGTTTTATTTAACTAGTTTTCGCATTCCTTGCCATTTGATACTATCAGGAGAATAATTTTACATTGATTAATAGTGTTATGGTAGTAATTGATGCCGTTTTTAACAAAACTTGTTTGATTATAGTCTTTAGCATAAGATTTTCTACCTCAAGCCTTTAAGCACGAATTTCTCAATAGTGTTGGGATATGAGTCTTAGTTTCTGTGGCAGTGTAAAATAACCTGAGTTGTGGTAATGACACCTACATTGCTTTGTTTTGGGGCATTCGCAATTTTATGCTGAAATAGCAAACTTATAGTTGAACGTATTTCACCTATAGTTAACATTTTATTTGAATCCTCGTAATTGTGTAAAGAACTGCAAGTCTGAATGACAGCTTCTTTAACCAAATTACAATAAACTTAGAATGCCATCTACGAAAACACAGCAACCATGGTATGTATCCTCTTAATGAGACGCTGAATGTTGACAGGAAGTTGAATCACTTTATCTGTAATAGTTTCAATACGACACTAGAATTCTGTCTTGGTAGGTCTTCATGCTTCAATAAACTTGTTTTTGGGGGGTCTTAACGGGAATAATCACAGGCCTAAAATAGTCCTTTATTAAAACTCATTTGTATTAGGGTAATGGTAGACTTTGTAAGCCGGATAAAAGTTTGTAAAATAAAAAGTAATGAAATCAAGAATTTATCTATTCCTTAGATACAACTCCTTTAATATTTGGAAAGAGATATAAACATGGGAACATATAAATTTAATTACATTTGTGAATTCGATTTTTATTGTCTTTTCAGTGTACACATTGGTCTTAATTCACAATTGAAAAAGTAATATGTAATAAATTTGAAATCTAGTCTTATCTAATGTCCGAGTATTTTGTATAAAATAGGCACCCTTACCTGAAGCAATATTGTTTTATTAGAGTATTCATGAAGCTCTTCAGCCTGTATAGGAACTTTCGATTTTGAATTGTTTATGATACGCGCGTTTATTCTGGATGACCATCAATCATGAATCTGACTTCTCCTCGAGATTAAGAAAATAAGCAAGCTGATGAATGAAATATTACAACGAAAGGCCACCGGGAAATGTTAACCATATATTATTCATTTGACTCACTCCTGTTGTAGATTATCTGTACGCTAATAAAGAATATCCTGGTTGCACCATGTTGATATACAAAAATGATAAATAAAGTTATGGAAGCGATTTGATACATCGTAACCTCGTACATTTAGTTTTTTTTTCTCCAGAAAAATCAAGCTCTTTCATCTTTTTACGTGGGGATACCTTAACGTGGAGAAAGGATTTGTGTTTCATCATGATCAGCAAAGCTGTACAGTACTATAGTCAATTTTTTAGTGAGGCAGATTTGCACCACCTCTCAGGGTTACCCTTTTAGCTCGGGAAAGTTTCCTAATATCCAATTGGTCGGAAGTATTTTGGCCGAATATCATCATTGTTTTCAAATAATTACCAAGTAATGTGAATTAAAACTTATTGACTAACCCAAATTTCTCCCTCAGATAAAGGTTTTGTCCATAGATAATGCTAACGATTAAATATACTATAAAGTATTGTGATGGTAAGTCTTTTTCATATATATATATATATATATATATATATATATATATATATATATATATATATATATATATATATATATATATATATAATCTATGGTAGAAGTAAGCATTTTTAAAGCACCAAGATACCAAATAATAATTTTAGGTAAAAAGATGTAGGCTACTGAATACCGAATAGTCGAAATAGGTTCAAGCGTTTGACTTTTTTATCTCTAATAAACTGAACCAGATAATTCATAGAAACTTTTATTTAACTATGAAACTTGTTAAACAAATTTCAGTACCCGTATGTATAATAGTTTCCTTCATAAATGCTGCATTTTACATTTTATAGCTTCACTCCATAGTTTTTTTATGTTCCATATTTTGTATTTTTAAAATCCATAATATGGGAATTGGGTTGGTTTCGTTCAGGATATTGTAATTTATTATAATGATAAAAATGACTGGTAAATAATACGTTTCACTAAACGACTTGTTCATCCGTAATTTCATTAATATGTAATATGACCCAGAACATCGATGACATCAAATATGAATATGACAGGAAAAAAAAAAAAAAAAAACAGACCGATGATCATTCCACTGTCACGAAACAGGTCATTTATACGTCACTTGGACGTCAATCATGTCGTCCGCTCGAATAAACGTCGGATCGAAGATTTGTCAAACGTTCTAAATAGGCCCATGAATGTTTCATCCGACAGCTGTAACAAGCGTAACAAGACTGTCTTTTCAGACCCTCCTTTTTTTTTTTTTTTTTTTTTTTTTCCCTGAGCCGTTACTGGTTAAAGAGCAGGAAAAGCGCAGCTCATTTAACTGTCAGTAAATGTATGGCTGGCAACTCGCTGATCTGACTAATCATTTATTAATATCAAATTTATTTTAAACATGCATAAAGTTGATTATCGTACAGCATATGATAAAATGCATTACGTTGTTGATTACCCGCATAGCCTTATTTGATAAAAATGCATAAAGTTGTTGTTTATCTGTATAACCTTATATGATAAAAATGGACAAAGTTGTTGATGATTCCATATAGTCTTATTTGATGAAAATGTATAATAAAGCTGTTGTTTATCTGTATAACCTTGTATGATAAAAATGAATAAATTGTTGATAATCCGTACAGTCTTATTTGATAAAAATGTATATAATTGTTGATTATCCATATGACCTTATATGATAAAAGGTATACAATTGTTGATTATCCGTATAACCTTCTAAGATAAAAATACATAAAGTTGTTGATAATCCCCATGGTCTTACATGATAAAAATGCACAAAGTTGATGAAAATGTATATAATTGTTGATTATTCTTATGACCTTATGTGATAAAATGTATACATTTGTTGATTATCCGTATAACCTTCTAAAATAAAAATACATAAAGGTGTTGATAATCCCCATGGTCTTATATGATAAAAATGCACAAAGTTGCTGATTATTTGTATAGCCTTATATTATAAAAGTTTAGCAATTTGATAATATTCGGCAAATGTTGTAAGATATAAGAAGAGGTTGGTATGTGACATCATGTTACTTCTATCCTGTTATATCATGAGGCTAATCTCAGTTCCTAGAAGGTAAAACGTGGAGTGAAATCAGTTCCCAGGCCTTCCCCCAAATTTTATTTTTAGAGTATTTTATTGAACAGAACTCTTGGTAAGTCTCTCTACAAAAGGGAGATCGAGCTTGATTGAGACTGAGCTCAAGAGCCCCTTAATATTGAATTGGCAACACCTGTAATTGATTCGACATGCCTCTTTTTAGCGTTTCCTCTCGTTGATCTTTCCTGTTCTCGTTATTTAGTTTGTTAGTTTAGAAAGATCGGCTTCGGACCGTTTGTATGCTTTACTCTCACTGACTATTTATTTATTTATTTATTATTTTTTTTTTTTGTTTTGAGTATCACAGGATCTTTTAACTGACCAATTTGACGTAATCCTTAACTGGAGTATAGGAAGTTTTAATTATGCCATTAGATGAAGTAAACGACATGTGTGTACGAGAGAGAGAGAGAGAGAGAGAGAGAGAGAGAGAGAGAGAGAGAGAGAGAGAGAGAGAGAGAGAGAGAGAGAGAGAGAGATCTTAAAACTGGGGAAAAAGGGTTGCGAAGATTATGATAAAAGAATGGATGAATGAAATTCCAAGGAAAAGGAACAGTAGCAGCATTGGCAGCGGCTACAGCAGAAGCAGCAGCAGCAACAGCAGCAGCAGCTTTCCGTGCTATTGACAAATTGATTGTTACTGTCAGCGCTCGTCAGCTGGGGTACGTTTTCTGTCGCATTTATTGGACATGGGTTTCCACTTTCCAGGGGCCTCCGTTCTGGGGAGTCTTAGCTGGAAGGGAGGGTGTCTTGGAACGGGGGGGGGGGGGGGTGGAGGGCACATGAGGGGTAAGGGTGCCCAGGGAATGGACATTACCTCTGCCAACGAATCAGTCCCGCTTCCAGTAGCTCTGTATAAGAGAGAGAGAGAGAGAGAGAGAGAGAGAGAGATGCCGCATACCGAGTAGAGTGAAGTTTGTAATAAATTATGAATCTTTCAATGTATGTTTAGATACATAATTAGTTGATATAATAGATTTTTATGCAAATCGCATCTTTTCAGTATTATTCCTTTATAATTTATTCTATGGAAATATTTCTTTTAGATTTTTTTTTTTTTACATGAGCCATTGATACTAATAACCAAAAAGAAAAATACCTGTTTACAAATAGAACTTAGAAGCTTAGAGACTAAGAAGTATCTCCTAACTTGATATTCGTTTATTATTATTATTATTATTATTATTATTATTATTATTATTATTATTAGCTAAGCTACAAACCTAGTTGGAAAACATGAACTTGTAAGTCTAAGGTCTCCAACAAGGGAAAATAGCCCAGTGAGGAAAGGAAATAAGGGAATAAATAAACATCAATAGAATTAATGAGCAATAAAACTAAAATATTTAAAGAAAATTAACATTAAAATAAATCTTTAATATATATACACAGTATATATATATATATATATATATATATATATATATATATATATATATATATATATGTATATATATATGTGTGTGGATATATATATATATATAGATAGATAGATAGATAGATATATATTTATGTATATATATATATATATATATATATATATATATATATATATATATATATATATATATATATATCCACACACTAAAAACTTCAAGAAAACAACAGGAAGGGAAATAGGATAGAATATTTTGCTCGAGTGTACCCTCAAGCAAGAGAACTCTACCTCAAGACAGCGGAAAACCAAGGTACGAAGGCTATGACACTACCCAAGCCTAGAGAACAATTTTGGAGCGTCTTCCTAGAATAGCTGCTCACCATAGCTAAAGAGTATCTTCTACCTTCACCAAGATGAAAGTAGCCACTGAACAATTACAGTGCAGTAGTTAACCCCTTGAGCGAAGAAGAATATGTCAGATAGAGGCTTTTCATCCTTTAATTTTATTAGTCAATGTCACTACTCTTACTGTTCTTGGTTGTTATCACTTACATTTCCCATTCTTTATACCAAGGGCGCCACCAGTATCTGCACTCCCCCACACTTCCCTTCAGCGTCCCCCTTCTGTCAGAGTCTTGAGTAGGGCGTACCGACGCCATAATCTCCTTTGCTCACAAAAGAAAGCCAATATGAGCGATTCTTTCCCTAATAATAAAAGTTTTTACAAGTCAAAAGAGCACCTGGTGAAAGCAGTAATAATTTCCCTTCGAAAGAATATTACGGCGACGGAGGGAGAGTCGGAGATGCCGTTGTCATGGTTACTTCTTCTCGGACTGTACTCTCCATCACCTGATATAATATTTATTGCTTTGTTTCGTCTCCGTTGAAAATTCATTGAGCATTTGGCGATGTTTGGTATCAGTTTGTAGCTGAGACCTGGACGGAGGTTTGCTGTGGAAGACTTGGATATGTTTATTTTATTCCTTTTCTATTTTTGTCTTTTTTATTATCCGGTTTCATGTTCTGTTTTTAATAGTGGTTGAGACTGCATTATATTATTGATTTACACTTATTTACTGGTAGGTATTTTCTCCACTGAGACGTTTTGAAGTACACAATAATTTTTTTTTTTTTTTTATATATGTAGATAGATTGAGAACATTAAAATTTCCGTTTACTTTGAAACTGAAACATTTATTGAAATTATTTCTCCTAGTTTTAAACAGATCTGGTAGTTCATCGCCAAATTTAGAATTTTTCATAGATTTTCATAGTTAGTGATATCAATATCAGGGCTTATACTGAGCTTAAACTTTTTAAAAACATATAAACTAGTTAAGTTTCCAATGGATTTCTTTGTTATAGCATAATTCATAATGTTCGTATATATAACTAGTTAAGAGAGCTTCTACATTGAAGTACCTTTTAAAACGGAGAACACTTTCGAAAAGGGATTATTACAGTAGGAATAATTTTATTACCAGCTGCATGGCATATCCGCTACAGAAATTATGGTAAAAAATTACATTAGATTAACCGTAGAGCTTGACTTCGATAACAACATTTTTGTATATCCTTCCTCGAGACGGATTTAGTTTACATGATAGAATTTTCATAAGGATTTTATTTTTCGGTTTTCCTCTTATTCTGTAGGATCTTGGAGCTCATGATTTTTTATTGCTTTCTCATTCCGAAATACCCAAATTTTTGTTTTTCAATTGTAATTTTTATCTCATTCCTAAGGCTCTTTGACTTCTTGTGACCCAATGTCTTTTGCCATAGATCCCTACAAGGTCTTAACAAGTTAACATTGTAGATATTCAGCCATCCTTTTATCCTATGTTTTGGGGCTGGAATGAGCACATGCTCTAACATGGTGGTGTTTTGAGTAATTTTACGAGCATCTTTGCATTTAATTACCTCTATTGAAGGGATTGAATGTAATTATGTAGTAAAATACCAGCATTTCGGAAGGAAATGGAATCATTATGAGTAATGCAGAAAACATTTCAGTCTTATTATGTTGACATGAGGACGAGAGAATTACAAATGCCTTGTTATTATTGTTTATTTTTGCTGTTTACAAAGCGTGCAATTTTTTACATCTACTGTAGTTTCAGATTTGATGGTTGATTTTACATGTTCACCTAATTTCTGATTTTTATATTTCTTACTTGATAATTTCTGTACTTTCTCTACCTCCATTGATCTTTGTACATTTGTAAAATTTATCCTTACTATTTTTCATTTTCTTCTTCCTCTTCTGACTCCATTTAAGATTTCTCATTTTCTGCTTCTTCCTCTTCTGAAGTGTAGATGAATTAGAAAGGTACATATCCCTTCCCCTCCTGAATATTCCCATCTGGTTGTTCGCCATTGTCTGAATGGTAATGACTTCCTACAGGGCCAACATTGTCTTTTGTAGGACCCTTGGTTGTTAATAGGCCGCCTTTGACACCTTTCCTCGGGCGTTGTTGTGAAAATAAGAGAAGAATAAACATAAGAGTTCTTGAAGGCAAGCATGACTAATGCTTCATCTGGGGGATCGCTCTCTGATACCCAATGTTTCCAAATGTGTCAATTGTGACTGTAATTTCTTTGTTTATTTTTTCCCTTTTTCGCTATATATGTATATATATATATATATATATATATATATATATGTATATGTATATATGTATATATATATACATACACACGTATATTTATGTATATGTATGCGTATCTATATACTGTATATTATTATATATGAATTTATATATATTATATATACACACATACACACACACACACATATATATATATATATATATATATATATATATATATATATAAAGCGTTTGATTATAATTCTAGAGAAATTAAGTGATTCGGTTGTCATTTGAGTTTAAAGAATTTTTGTATCCCGATTTCACTTTGAAACAGTCAATGATGCAATAGTCATCTGTTTTTTATTTTATTAATTATTTCATTTTGATATCGTAAGCTATAATTATTACCCAATTACTTCAGAGAAATTTATAAAACAATTTTTTTTAGTTTGTACCTTTTTGCTTTTGTATAAAATATTCTCTTGGAGTGTTCACCCATTTTGTATGCACTAAAGTATTTTTTATACTCATTGCTCAGTATTTCATTGCCAAGTTGATTTAAAACCGCGCTACCCGTGTTGAATAACTCAGTGTTGGTTGAGCAATTACCCTCGTTAACGAGGTTGTTCTGCATGAATTAAAGGTCTCCTCGCATCCGAGATATGAATGTGGAAACCTCAAAAAAACGTGCAAGGAATAGACCACATTTGAACCGTATCCTGCTTAACAAGTAGCGAGGCAGTGAGGGAAATGTAAAATGGCTCCCTCTAAGATGCAAGATTTCATGATTTGTGCTATTTATAGAAGTTTTTGGTTAATTTTCATGTTTCATAATGGTTTTTAATTTTATTCTAGCAATAGAAATTCTGTAAATTTGCTAGTTTTAGGCATTAGAAGGTGATTAGAAAGTATTGGAGTGATGATAGCTCCGTGGATAAGTGATATAATTTCACTGGATGATTGTAGTTTAATGTAAACAGCTTAGGGCGAGTGAATAAATTTAGAGATTAGTATTAAAAAATTCTTTGATCAAAGCCAACGATAAATGACATAGACATTGTGAGATTACGCAAATTATCTTAATTACTCTTTGAAGATAAGTGGCTTTTATTATGAGGACATCAATTTCTAAATAAATTTGTTAACATTATTTACCTACATCACGTGATATTAAAAGTGTGCTTTTTCATTATATGTGGAGAGAAAAAACTAAGTTTGGGATGTTTTCTAGTATTATGGCTATGTAAATGTAGTTATTCAATGAAAAATGATAGTTTGGATAATATCAGATCCTTGTCAAAATATTTTCATGTTGAAAATTTAATTATAGAATTGGTAACTAAGAACGTTAAATTAAGAAATTATATAATTTCTAAGGAGGATATGATATAGATTACATAAAGAATATGAAAAATATAAAAAATGAAATATAAAAAAAATATAAAATATGTCAACGCTTGGTTTTTGCAATCGAAGCGTATTGAATTCTATAGTTATGAATATTTCAAAAGAAATTCTCTAAATGAACATTATCATAATGCAAGAGCTTATTATGTAACAATAACAGCAATCACCTTCTTTAAACTGGGTAAACAAGTCCAATAAGACAATATTAAAAAAAAAAAAGTTTTAAGGTTATTATTTTATTGATATATTTTAATTATTTTCAATGTTAGTTTTAGTAATAAATTTTCATTATGTTTAATGTTAGTGCTGTTAATTACTATTACGATATGATCATAACAGTTTTTATTAAAATAATTTTATGCATTTTCACTATAGCCTTCAATATTTTCTGGAATATTATTAATTTTTATTTTTCCAATTGCATATTTCAGTTTTAATCCCTTTCGACTTGGTGAAAGTAACCGACATATTTCCAAGCAGAACAATTCCAATACCGGTGAAAGTAGCAGATATATTTCCAAGCAGAGCAATTCTCATTTCTTTAATTACCTTTAAATTCCCACAGGAAAAATGACCCTCTTGTCTTTCTACCAATGCACGTGAAAGAAGAATAAAAAAAAGAGGAGTGGATGCCTTCCCTCTGTATTCAGAAGACATGCGAGCACTTCGATTCCTGATTCGTAGCTGTCAATCAAAGCCCAATTAAAACCTCCCCTTCTCTCGTTCTCGTTTCAAGATGCCACCAAAGATACGGGCATCCGCTCTCTCTCTCTCTCTCTCTCTCTCTCTCTCTCTCTCTCTCTCTCTCTCTCTCTCTCTCTCTCTCTCCATGCACTTTTCGTGTAACCACAAACATGTTAATTGGAAATCGAAGGGAATCTGATCTAGGACCAAAAGGATGGGTGAGTTTGACCCCCCTCTTGATACAGCCCTCCCATCCACCCACCTTCCCCCCTCTTCCCCTCTCCCCTTCAACTCTCCTGTTATGGCCTCGTTTCCCGGATGGTGGTTGTCAACTCCCATCCCGCTCCCCCCCCCCCCCCCCCAACCTTACCCAGCACCCCTCAAAAATACCCCCTTGTGTTCTCTGGACCATTTTCATCGGTAGATCAAGTGGGCTTTGTTGTACGTATCGGAAAAAAAGCCTGCATTATCATCTGTGGTATCTTTACCCCATCTGACCACAAAAATAGGACCCCTAAAGAAGGAGAGGGAGAAAATGAACGAATATTCCCTAATGACATACGGAGGCATACCCTTGACAAGGCATACCATTGACAAGTCTTACCCTCTTGAGTAAAATATGTGGGTCTGCTGATGTTGTCGTGTATAACATATTACGAACTTCGCTTTCTCATTGTTCTCGAGAGAAGTTGAGCATTCTGAAAAGATTTCTCGTTTTTTTAATGATTTTTACCTCTGCCTACGAAGTTGGGATGAGGTTATGTTTTCGCCCCTGTTTGTCCGTTTGTCTGTTTGTTTGTGAACTTCCTTGCCACACATTTACTCATAGACTAGTGAAACTTTCAGGGATTAATTATGTTAAGACGTGGAAGTGATTCAATTTTGAAAGTCCTAAGTCAAAGGTCAAGGTTGAGCAAAAGGTCGACCGAAATAAGAGTGCTTTTCTAGTTTTTCCTGTTTTCAAAATGTTGGTACTACTTCGAAGGCCAGTGACGTAACACAAATACAAGTTGTATGTGTCTTTATTCCATTTGGTTATTATAAATGTCCAGTGTTGACAAATAACCTGATAAGATGAAATAACAACATTTAATATCTTCAAGATCGACTCCTTTAAAGTTATCAAGTGGAAATAGGAAAATAGATTATAAAAAAACAGGTGCATGTTTCCTGATTAAAGGGCAAAAAAAAAAATGTTTTTATCAACTGTTAAGAATTATTTTATAGATAATGACAGAAAACATTTAGTCAAATTGGCTTCCTTGAGAAAGTTAATTAATATGAATTAAAAAGTATAGGAATGACACATTATGAATACATAATTATTATGTAAAACGTTGATGGATGTTGGATTAAAAGGGTACGATTTAAAAGTGTTAAGCGGAAAATAGTAAGGCAGTAGTATCAAAGAGGCAAGAAATGCTCCAAAATAGCCCAATTCTGCAAGGGGGTTTAGTGCTATGCTGATGAGCAATTTGCTTAAATAACCAAAGTGATAGATGTTATTCAAATTCTCTGAACAGAATTCGTCTTCAATCAAAAAGGTGGAGATGAATGTAACAGTGGTAATTGTCGAGTTTTATCTTCTTGCCAGGGAAAATAGTTTGTTAATATCCAAGTGTAGAAAGGAGAGACATATGACGTAGGTAACCTCATCCCTTCAATCAGATATAAATGAAAGATTTTCATTGTGTGAAGGTTATGAATAGCATAGGGAAAGGATGGGTCAGTGTGGGTAAGGATGACATAACCACTGACAATTCTTTTTTTAGTGTAGGTTGATAAAAGGGTTAATGTTGTTGAGATTTTCAGTATTTGAAAGAAAAACTTACCAGTTTTTTTTTTCCTCTCTCTCTCTCTCTCTCTCTCTCTCTCCTCTCTCTCTCTCTCTCTCTCTAAGCATTAAATGTTCTAATGTATTTCATGTGCCTGTCAAAGTAGAAGATATTGAAGACTTATTTGCCTGCTCACAAAATGGTAACTTCATTTACTGCCGTTTTCTTAAAAGTCTGTTGGGATCACTCCAAAAGAAGGGCCTTAATCAATGTTATTTTAATCAATCAAATTATCACAACTCAAATGTTTGTATTAACATTCTAATAATGTAATTTCAACTCTCATTTTGATTAAAAGGTCACATTCTTGTTTAGTACGGAAATAGATTACCGTTATAATTTAAATAGATTATTACTGGATTCATTAACGGGAAAGGGAATTAGGCAAACATATCTTGACCTAGGGAAGTTGGAAAAGTCCAGAATATTTGTTAAGCTTGTAACAAATCACTAGTTATGAAAGGGAAACAAGGGATTAAATCTGGCAGGTTTATAAATTGAAGAAATTAAGTGGATACGAGTACTTATGTGATTGTACTATAGAAGTGCAGAAAATATCCAAATTTTAAGATGATATTTATAGATATGATTTAACTGAGTGTTTTGTATTTTGGTCTATCTCACAAGTCTATATATTTAAGATGAGACTGGTTTGAGTTGCTGGTTGTACAGTCATTTGTAAATTGAATCATTTACATATTCATGAATTAATCTTTCGTTACTTTCTTGCTGCTTTATACTTTTGGAATTGTTACAATTGTTGTTTGATTAAAGACAAATGTTGACTGTTACTGGAAAGGGATATAGTTCTTTGAACTTGTATAAGAAGTAACAATCAATGGAAAAAGAAAAAATTACATTATGCAAAATGTAACTAAAAAAATTACTTGATAATGATGACAATATTTTGCGGACATTGTTGTTAATTAAGTTTAGTTTCTTGAGGAGAGTAAAAGGAAACAATTCGAGTAATTAAACGAATATATCTTTTGATGAGAAAAAAATAAATATGGCCGGTTCTTGTACTTCAAAAAGAGAGAAAAAAATCCTCTCATTGTCCAGAGCCCCAGTGATCGTTATTTTAAGCATAACATTGACGACAATACGACATTCTCACTTGGCTTTAGGGTCCTTGGGCAGACAGGAACTCTGCCTAACTGTCCATAAAGACTGATGAATGGAAGCTTTTCACAGTTTTCGTAATATTTCGCCATTCAGATGGGTAAATTGATTCTCCCGAATGACTGTATTATAGGCAATGTATTTGTTTTTAATGTTTATGCGTTGTAATTTTTTTTTAATTCTTTCGTTATTAAATGATATTAATGTTTTTATTTTTAATTAAATGTGAGGGACTCGAAAGTCGCAATCCCTAGAACGAAACTTTCTGGTAAAAATAGACGAAGACGGTGGAATGAGGGATGCAGTTTTAACAATGCAGTTCACTATGTAGGCCTCTTTTCTCTGTATCCCCCCCCCCATCCCGAACTGCCATTAGTAACCCCCATCCTCCATGATGCCCGGATACATGTAACCCTCTCCCACCCTCCACCCATTTCCCCCAAGAGCCCCGAGGCGATGGTTCCTCAATTAACAGGTTTTATAGTCATCATTAGCCGGAGGAAAGAAAGAGAAAAAGTAAGAAAAAACCTTTGTCATCTCAGGGTGGGCTGAGAGGAGATATGCTTGGATCACTGTCACATATTTATTAGAGCCTCAAATAGCTTTCCAACTTTTTTTTCTCAGGGGTTTTCCAAGTTTTTTCGAATGATATATGCTATAAATAACAGGTACACACTCTATTTTAAGGTCAGTAACAACATTAAAATAAATTTTTCATATATAAACTGTACAGTAACAACATTAAAATAAATATTTCATATATAAAGTGTACAGAAACAACATTGAAATAAATCTTTCATATATAAATTATAAAATCTTCAAGAAAGCAAGAGGAAGAGAAATAAGCTAGATTAGTGTGCCTGAGTGTACCCTCAAGCTTAGTGTACCCTCAAGTAAGAGAACTGTACCCCACGCCAGTGGAAGACCATGGTACAGAGGCTATATGAATACAAGAATAGTAATGTGTATGTTTGGATACACACAAAATTTTTTTGTTAGGTTTTAATTTTTTCGTCTTCTTTTAATGGACCATAATTATAAATGCAAACTTTTTTTTTTCAATTGCTTAATTTTCTGTACAATTCCAAATTGAGATTCTTTTGATTTTATCGTTAGAGACGGAGAGTGATTGGTCGAAATGTTTTATCCATATGTTTTTCGTTTTAGTTTTTTTTACATTTTCAAAATTCAGTGTTTTACTGAAAATAGAGAAAAAAGTAATTCATCCTTAATTACAAAACCCCTCCTCTCTCTCTCTCTCTCTCTCTCTCCTCTCTCTCTCTCTCTCTCTCTCTCTCTCTCTCTCTCTCTCTCTCTCTCAAATGTTTAAAGTATAACGGAATGAAAAAGAGAAAAGAGTATAAGCAAATATAAGATTATGTTATACCCGGATTATAAAGAGAAAGTTTAGTTGGGAAAGTTGCAATGAAGTTGCCTTGAGAGAGGAGTTGAAGGAAGAATGTAATACTGTTTACCAAATGTAACATGATGACGCATAAGATGAGGAGATTCGTAAAATTCAGGAAGAAACAGTTATTTTCATTGCCCTAGATCTAGTTAGCCTTCCCTTTTTATATATATTGCTTGTATAGAGATTATATATTTTGTGAATATTTTCTTAGACCACTTTGCTCTAGCAACACACTTCAAAAGTCCCCATTGTCTCTTGTATTAGATTTTATTGAACGAGTTTCTGTATTTGATAATTTGAGTGCTGGGCTGAAAGAGTAAGATAAAAACGAAATTCCGAACGTCATTCTTTCTTAATTGATATATGGATTATATGATTAGTTGCAATTACCAATATAGTTTCCAAAATTAAAACGAATTATGATTAAAATTGTTATCGGCATCGAATTATTTAAAATTATTATCGGCATCGAATTATTTAAAATTATTATCGGCATCGAATTATTTAAAATTCAGCTTATTTCTTTTTTTATTATATTTTCAGTTTTATTGAAGTTAAACTCATAAATCAAACTCTGGCTGAGTGACGTATTTATAAATACTATCATTGTCTATTTGATTTATATTTTAACAGGTTGATAATTAGTACTAGGTACGAGAGAGAGAGAGAGAGAGAGAGAGAGAGAGAGAGAGAGAGAGAGAGAGAGAGAGAGAGAGAGTCTATCAACTTGAAGTACAGACCAGATGTCGAGTAGGAGGGGTCGTTTCTACCTCAACTGTTTCGTCATTTAAAGCAAATGTTATGGCCAGGGAGAATTGAAGTGGTGACGTGAGGGTTGTTGTGGAAGGGAGACCTGATTAAGGTCAGCAGATTGTCCTGGAATAAAGGAATAAGATATCATTATGGGGCTCTTTCGTTTTTAACTACGTATTTATATTTTATATAAAGTTTTGTTAGTTATTGGAGTTTCTGAATTCAGGTTTCAAATGAGCTTCTTAAATGACTGTAGCCTTTTTGTTTGTTTGGAGAAGAATGCAGAATGATTTGAGTTTAAATAACAAATTATATAAGTAATCTGTTGTGAGTTTTGACCTCGACTCAAAACAGTGGCTTCGAATAGGAGAGGATCCGAATAACTGTATATGTTTTGAATGAACTCTGATCAGAATTAATAGATTGTAAGATGGTGTTTAATTTGTATGTATAGCACATTTGCATCGAAAATATACAAACTCCCCCTGTAGATGAAGGAAAGGGATAATAATCAGTATAGGAAGTTAATATATTTCTTCTTTTATTCAATATAAATAAAATTATAAATTATAATCCTTTAAAACGGGTTTAAACTTCAGTATGAAAAGAAAAATTCTGAGTGCATGGTGATGTTGATTACATCAATTTTAACTTATTTTTATAGATGTTTTTTAAGCTGAATCTAAATTTGAAATTCGGTAAATTTTGTAAATATCGCGAAACTGAGAAATCATGCTTAAGAGTCGATTTCAAACTCATGAAACGATAATTTCGATAAATTGGTAATTTCCTTTGGAATATGAACCGCTATTTCCTATTCTGAATCCGACTATCTTTTTTACAGATATCTTCCCCATTCGAATCGATGATTCTAAGACAAATCTTTTTCTTTTCAATATAATTGACAGGGTTTGGATTCAAAAGCTTTTTCAAACCACACACACACACATACATATATGTATATATATATATATATATATATATATATATATATATATATATGTATATATATATATATATATATATATGTATATGTATATATATATATATATATATATATGTATATATATATATATATATATATATATATATATGTGTGTATGTATATATATACATATATATATACACTTGCTTATTTTTTATAAAAAGAAAATTCCATTCGACGAAATATCCCGTTAAAACCAAATACAGTTTAGGTAGCCCTAATTGAAAAGCAGCGATATCGTCTATGCTGAGAGAGCATTAACTGTGTAGCGAGTCCCAATGGCCTTACATCATCGATACTCTGAGCTCGTTACCTTTCCATCGAAGGATATGGCTGTCGTGAGCTCTTTCTTACTAGTGAAATTGCAGAAAACAGCACTTTCGTTAACGAAGGCTGTGTTAACTATTTTCATTTCTCCAAATTATTGGGTTTCATTTGTTCGATAGGATTACTTGTGCTTTTTTGATATTATATTCGATGTGTAATTATATAGATACTAAGGAAAATGCTTTCCCATTTAGATGTCAACAAAGCTTTTATTTGTCAGATTAGAGATAAAACAAACTTTTATCATTAAATGTCAAGAAGACAGTTCTAGACTATTTCATCTTTGCAGACATGGGATAAAGATATCTTTAAACTCGTGAATCTCATGGAGTGCAGAGTATGGCTACATTAAACTGCTCTGTCATGATGCTTTGATGTTATGAGTCCACGAGATATATTTCAGACCAACATCACACAAATAATTAATCTGCTGTCTATAACCATCATAGTTTGACTGGTCTCGTTAGCTCCCACCTTGATAGATGCTAGTAGAGGGATTCTATCTAATCTTAAAAAATTGCCGTAAAAATCCTGGAATAAATGTTGCCAGATATTTACCGTTTTAAAAACGGATATATTGACGTAAATGAGTGATATAGCGGTCACCAACCTGTATAAGATAACAACAAAGTAGGGTACAATTACGGTCGCCTGTATTTTACTGAAATACAGCTGAGAACAGTATATTTTTACGGACATTTTCCGATTGAAATTACGTCTTTTTTTTTTTCTAGCAGTGTAAAGAAGACAAGGTGTGGGCACCTCGTAATTCAAGTCCTAAGATTAATAATATAATGATAGTTCGCACCCACTATAACCAGTTACAAACTCCATTTATAGAAGAGATTTAGGATGTATTTCTTTTTTTCTGTTGTTGTGTCAGAAAAAGGGGGCCCTTTTTCACATTTGTTTGGGGGCTTACTAAAAGAAAATTGAGATATTTTTATAACTCCTATATATATCTCATTTTAGAGAGAATAATTCAGCTCTAAGAAAGATATTTTAAGCATAAGTGACTATAAGGAATCATGAAAACCGGAAGTTGTAGGAAAATGAAAGATTTAACGCTAACTTCCACTCCCCATACTCACATTAGGCGTATACATTTATTTTATTTTATTTTAATTTTAATCGTACCTTATTTTA
>NC_090764.1:12538737-12541237 GCF_036898095.1 Palaemon carinicauda
AGGTAGTAAAGCATGTGTTAGAATAGGAAATGAAGTGAGCGATTGGTTTCCGGTGAGAGTGGGGCTGAGACAGGGATGTGTGATGTCGCCGTGGTTGTTTAACTTGTATGTTGATGGAGTGGTGAGAGAGGTGAATGCTCGAGTGCTTGGACGAGGATTAAAACTGGTAGACGAGAATGATCATGAATGGGAGGTAAATCAGTTGTTGTTTGCGGATGATACTGTACTGGTAGCAGACACAGAAGAGAAGCTTGACCGACTAGTGACAGAATTTGGAAGGGTGTGTGAGAGAAGGAAGCTGAGAGTTAATGTGGGTAAGAGTAAGGTTATGAGATGTACGAGAAGGGAAGGTGGTGCAAGGTTGAATGTCATGTTGAATGGAGAGTTACTTGATGAGGTGGATCAGTTTAAGTACTTGGGGTCTGTTGTTGCAGCAAATGGTGGGAGTGGAAGCAGATGTACGTCAGAGAGTGAATGAAGGTTGCAAAGTGTTGGGGCAGTTAAGGGAGTAGTAAAAAATAGAGGGTTGGGCATGAATGTAAAGAGAGTTCTATATGAGAAAGTGATTGTACCAACTGTGATGTATAGATCGGAGTTGTGGGGAATGAAAGTGATGGAGAGACAGAAATTGAAAGTGTTTGAGATGAAGTGTCTGAGGAGTATGGCTGGTGTATCTCGAGTAGATAGGGTCAGGAACGAGGTGGTGAGGGTGAGAACGGGTGTAAGAAATGAGTTAGCGGCTAGAGTGGATATGAATGTGTTGAGGTGGTTTGGCCATGTTGAGAGAATGGAGAATGGCTGTCTGCTAAAGAAGGTGATGAATGCAAGAGTTGATGGGAGAAGTACAAGAGGAAGGCCAAGGTTTGGGTGGATGGATGGTGTGAAGAAAGCTCTGGGTAATAGGATAGATGTGAGAGGCAAGAGAGCGTGCTAGAAATAGGAATGAATGGCGAGCGATTGTGACGCAGTTCCGGTAGGCCCTGCTGCTTCCTCCGGTGCCTTAGATGACCGCGGAGGTAGCAGCAGTAGGGGACTCAGCAGTATGAAGCTTCATCTGTGGTGGAAATGTGGGAGGTTGGGCTGTGGCACCCTAGCAGTACCAGCTGAACTCGGCTGGGTCCCTGGTTAGGTTGGAGGAACATAGAGAGTAGAGGTCCCCTTTTTTGTTTTGTTTCTTGTTGATGTCGGCTACCCCCCAAAATTGGGGGAAGTGCCTTTGGTATATGGATGGAATAAGACTCAAAATTAGATATTTTAACATAGATTTAATTTTTCACATTTAATTTTTCAATTCATAGGTTCTTCCTCAAGCGGATCCTATCTTTCTTTTTGTTATTAGTTTAAATTTTTTTGCTCTCTTATCTGTTCATAATTAATTTCTCTTTATTTAGGATAATTCTTTTCTAGTACAGCTATATTTTATCTTACGTATTTTTTTTCTTATCAAATAAGCATTCAATGATAAGTCTATGACTAGGGAATGTTAATATGAATATGGCTGCCAGAGATTTTAACTTAGTCGTCGACATTGCTTGCAAAATTTAACTCCGAATACGAAAAGAAATGATTGACGTATTTTGGCTTTTGAACTATACGCGCTCGTTGTTATTATTATTATTATTATTATTATTATTATTATTATTATTATTATTATTATTATTATTATTATTATTATCATAAGATAATCTATAACCCTAGTGGGAAAAGCAAGATACTATAAGCCGAAGGGCTTTCAACAGGAAAAAATAGCCCAGTGGGAAATGAAACAAGGAAATAAATAAACTACAAAAGAAGTAAACAGAAAAACTAAAATACTTTTAGAATAGTAACTACATTTAATTAGATCTTTCAAATGTAAACTAAAAACTCAAAAAAAAAAAAAAAAAAAAAAAAAAGGAAGAGAGATAAGGTAGAAGAGTGTACCCTCAAACAAGAAAACTTAACCCAAGACTGGAAGACCATGGTACAGAGGCTATGGCACTACACAAGACTAGAGAAATTGGGTTTCTTTGAAGTTCTTAGATGATTATATTTGATATATTATGTATATTTTCTTTATTTTCTACTCCCTCTTTCATAGATACTCTTAACATCGTTAAAACTTGCAAAGTAAGAGTTCTTTGAGAAACATCTCTAATAGGAAGACTGCAAGGCGGGGAGATATGATTTAAAAGATGTCTTGAACAGGTTTTCGCTCATCGATGTATCTGGATACTGAGAAATCTCCTTCTCAAGAGTACTTCTAGTCTAGTATCGACAATACTAACAAATTCGTATTGCTTTCAAACCAAATTAATCTTACCTTCCTTACCCTTTTTCTGTCTTCTTACTGGTAAACGAGGAGACGTTATTTTTTCTTCTACTGAAAAGCAGTAAAGAAAGACGTTTATAATTTTGCATGCCTTAAAAAGATAATATACAAGATAAAACGCTATTTTTTTCACCCAATAATAGAATATACACAAGATAAACGTTATTCCGTTATTTTGCTACCCCAAAA
>NC_090764.1:12545504-12550504 GCF_036898095.1 Palaemon carinicauda
ATGTTTATTCATGTACTTGAGAGAGAGAGAGAGAGGAGAGAGATTAGAGAGAGAGAGAGAGAGAGAGAGAGAGAGAGAGAGAGAGAGAGAGAGAGAGAGAGATCATTTTGGGGATAAGCATTAATTTCGAAATAGTCCCTCATGTTTTGCACGTATATTTTAACGTAAAATTTAATTTCCCTAAATTCCCTTTAGGAAGTCTTGAAAGATTATTTAGCTTACAATGAAAGAAAAATGAAAGGACAATGCCTATTAGCCTCTAAGATAAAATTTTGTAAAGAAGGATAAGTATTATTGCTCATCATAAAATTTTATTAAAAGGGATATTTTCTATTTTTCTGTTTAATAATCAGTGAGTGAATTAACTTTGAAAATTTTGGTATTATGTAGAATGTATAGGAATTGACATTCTGAAAGTTTTTTTTGTGCATTCATTGAGCTGTATCTTATTCATGAGTGTTTTGTCTAACAAATTATATTGTGGAAAAGTGGTAGAATTTTACTGCAATTAAGTTGATTAAAAACACTTAGGGTCATTATTGTTCAGTAACTGTAATATGTACCAGTTTCAGTTAGACTGAATATACCAGTATTTATTTTAAAAAACTAAAGAGGGAGTCGTCGACCATCTTGTAATTTCACTCCAGTTGAAACTCCGCCCCTCATTACCATATGCATCCAATGGGATCTTACCCCTTTGGGCCCAGCCGTTGCCGCGTAGCGAACTCCCAATTTTTTTATCGGCTTTTCAATACCATATTTTTTAAAGTATTCTTTATTCCGCTTCCCTTACCTTCTTCTACGTATAAACTTCTGATAAGCCAAGTAAAAGAGCACATCTATACTGTGAGGAATTTTTGTTTTGGAAGCTTGAAGTTTCACTTTTTAAAAAATGGTTTGAAAAATGAAGTATGTGGTCGCGCGTCAATAAGGTAATACGAGGATGCTTATGTGCCCCGGCCCAGACACATTTGAATATGGCGGGGGGTGAACGTCAGGTGGGGATGATGCGCAAAATAAGTTTTTGCTGATGTATTTATTTAGGTTTGTTTAATTGTTATCTTGATTAAAGTACAGACATACGTGTTCGTCTACATACATAACAATAATATACATACATATGTACACATACACACACACACACACACACATATATATATATATATATATATATATATATTATATATATATACACACACATATATATATATATATATATATATATTACACATATATATACACACACACACACATATATATATATATATATATATTATATATATATATATATATATATATATATATATATATATATATATTATGTGTGTGTATTTGTGAAGTTCCTCCTATCTATATTTTTCATGTGCGAATATAACTACATTGAATGAGAATAAGTTTTTCTTATTGTTATTTTGTTTGTTACTAATCTTTGTTTATCTTTTGTATTAATTATTAGTCACTGGCTAATTGATAAAAATTGAAATGATAGTGAGAGATTAGGAAAGGCTGGGTGCAAAGCCAAAGGTAGTGAACCAGCCACTAGTATTAAAAAGGTTGCATAATTCATGGGTCATCCTGTGAAACTATTACAGAATTCCAAAGTTTGTTAGGTGGTAGTTTTTAATTGTCTTTGGAAAAGTATCTTTAAATGTTTTACATTTGTATATACAAACTTACATACACATAGACTGGCTGTGTATATATATATATATATATATATATATATATATATATATATATATATATATGTATATATATATATATATATATATATATATATATATATATATATATATATATATATATATATATAGTGTGTAGGGGGTGTGGGTGTGTGTTTGTCTGTAAACGTCCATGTTTGCATACGGGATATTGATTCGTATTAATGTTAGTTAATATTTTTAAAATATGTTATTTGAATTTTTCATTACTTCTTATATCGTTTATTTATTTCCTTATTTCTTTTCCTCACTTGGCTATTTTTCCCAGTTGGGGCTCTTGGGCTGATAGCATCTTGCTTTTCCAACTAGGGTTGTAGCTTAGCTAGTAATAATAATAATAATAATAATAATACGAACGCATCTTAAAATGTTATTTTCGTAGAATAAGAAGTAATAACAACACGAGTTGTTTATTTTAAGTACTTTTATATGAACTGATTTTAAGGAATTAGTTGAGAAAATTATGAGTACTAAAAGGAAAAAATTAAAAAAATTGTAATACTGTATTTCAAATCTAATTTTTCATAGTTGTTTTAAGTAGAATAAACCACCTTTTTTATTCATAAGATTTAAAACTGAACTGATTTAGGCCGACAATTATTATTATTATTATTATTATTATTATTATTATTATTATTATTATTATTATTATAGAATCCTGCAGAATTCCCGTGTTCCAAACTCTTATGATTTCTTTGTTTGCAATTCCTTATTTCTTGGAAATGAAAAATCTTTATGCTTTTTCCCATCCTCGTCATTGAAAGCTAACATTAATCCTCTCCATTGATATATCTTACCCATATTCTGAGTTTGAAATAAAAATAAAATTATTTGAATATTAGAAATAAGGACATTTCCTTGAAAAGCACCAACCAACGACCTTTTAAAAAGTAAGAAATAATCAAATCTGAGAAATTTTAATATTTGGACGAACACGTGAAAGATTGGCAATATGGAGTAAAGGACTTGGAGCATATCCTTATGAAATCTGAGAAATAGTAGTATTAGGAAAACTAAATGAAAGATCGACAATATGGAGTAAAGGACTTGGAGCTTATCCTTATGAAATTTGAGAAATCTTAATATTAGGAGAACCAAATGAAAAATTGACAATATGGAGTAAAGGACTTGGAGCTTAACCTTATGAAATCTGAAAAATCTTAATATTAGGAGAACCAAACAAAAGATTGACAATATGGAGTAAAGGACTTGGAGCTTAACCTTATGAAATCTGAGAAATCTTAATATTAGGAGAACCAAACAAAAGATTGACAATATGGAGTAAAGGACTTGGAGCATATCCTTATGAAATTTGAGAAATCTTAATATTAGGAGAACCAAGTGAAAGGTTGACAATATGGAGTAAAGGACTCAGAGCATATCCTTCCAGCTGCTCATTGACAATTCTTGCTGGTAGTCGTCTCGCAACTTTCATGATGTAGACTATTAAAATCGGCTTTTCGAAACCATGAATACCAAGTGCAAACTACTTTCGAGAAGTTTTACGAATTGCATAAAAGTCACCTTCCTTGCAACACTTTTAAACGGCGTCGCCT
This sequence comes from Palaemon carinicauda, assembly GCF_036898095.1. Lineage (NCBI taxonomy): Eukaryota > Metazoa > Arthropoda > Malacostraca > Decapoda > Palaemonidae > Palaemon > Palaemon carinicauda. The sequence goes on from NC_090764.1 coordinate 12,548,782, forward strand.
TGTCTCTCTTTGGGCTAATGAAAAAGACCAGGATGTTGTCAGGAGTGTTAATGCCGTTGTAATAAGGTGTTTTGTATTCGAAATGGATTTTCATGTTTTGGAGTTATTTTGTTAAAAGTGTCATCTCATAATTTGATCAGGTGCCAAGGGGCTGGTGCTCAGAAGTTCAAAGTGTGTTGGTTAGTGTTATCATTTTAATCTCTACTTTATATGTAGGGTTATACTCTGATTTAGTTTGACTTCGAATACCTTTATAACTTCATCATTTCTTCCATATTTCTTCTTATTATTATTATTATAGAAGCCATGTAGTGGAGTGGTAATACGGCGTTTTGTATTCGAAATTAAGTTTCAAGTTTCAGAGTTATTTTGTTAAAATTATCATCTCATAATTTGATCAGGTGTTAGGGGGTAGTGCTCTGAAGCTCATAAGCATGTTGATTATTATTATTATTATCATTATTATTATTATTATTATTATTATTATTATTATTATTATTATTATTATTTGCTAAGCTATAACTCTAGTTGGAAAAGCAGGAAGCTATCTGACTTATGTGTTGGGTTATAATGTTATTTAGTTTGACTTCGAGTATCTTCATATACTTCATAATTTCTTCCACATTTCTTATTTTTGTCGTTGAATCCATGTATCATATTGATATTACACACACACATACACACACACACACACACACACACACACACACACATATATATATATATATATATATATATATATATATATATATATATATGTATGTATGTATATTACATATTTGCAGTCTTTAAATGCCTTATTACCATCATTTTACCACCTTGCCATTATGGGCTACATTAATTACCAAACATTATAATCAATAGATAGTTTAACCAGAACGCTGATTAAAAATTAGATGGAAAATCAATTATATAATTTAGTAAGTTAAAAAGCATTTAGAGGTATCTTTACTCTCAGAACGTCCCCTAACTAAACCCTCCCCCGCTTATTCTTAGTTTTATCTATACTGACCCTGAAGGCGCTCACACAGTCTCTCGGCCTGCCAATGAAGTTATCACGATCTGTTATCAAATGGTTTCTCCTCTTGAGCCGAAGGCCGAGCGGCACGGGCAAAGAGCTGTCGCCTCCATGACAGAGGGACTTAAGGCTTAGGCTCATCTCGCACGAGCCAGGCAGGGGGCTCAAAGGGTTGATGCCGCCAGCGTGTTGCTGTCTTTGTATTACGTATTTTCTATTCTATTTTTATTTTAAAGTTATTCAATTCCTTCATTTCCAAATGCAGAGAATCGAAATTAATTAATATTAATATATTTAATATATAGATATTGGTAGATCATTGGTTATGAAAGACAAATTGCCTAAGGACGAATTAGGCGACTTGATAACCCCCTTTTAAATCCTATTGTGTGTCGATGATGTTGTACAGGATTTTTTTTTATCTCTCCCCTCATTCTCTCTCTTCGGTTCCCTCTCTTGATTGGTAGGCTCTCTATTGTGATCGACACAACCCTTTCCTTTGTGGGACGCTTTAAAACCATGTGCCGCCCGTCCTGCCGTATTAACGATCGTTTAGCTATCATCGCACGTCATTTGTTTTTTGTTTGCGGGGTGAGGTTGGGGGATTGGTGAGATGAGGAGAGAGAGGGAGGGATGCTATCCGATATGTTATGTAAGAAGGGGTTAAGCCTAGATGTTTTTGGATCTCGGGTTGAGGAATGCTTT
>NC_090764.1:12553004-12555504 GCF_036898095.1 Palaemon carinicauda
ACTTTATTTTATAAGTGTAGGAAACTTGTCTAAATGTCTCTGCTTTTTAAGAAAGAAAAATGATAGCTGTTTCAGGTATCGCCGTCAGATTCAATAGTTTTATTTTCATATTCAGGTAAAACCTACCAATTATTTATAAAAAAAAATTAAAATTAAAAGTTCTATCGGCGGTAAACGGACATTTCAATTTCAACTATTATTTTATAAAGCAAAAAAAAATCAAGTGATGGATTCAAATGTTTGAAAATTTTTACCCATTGTTTGTAGAAACATCATATCTTGATTAGTCTTGTTTATAATTTTTATAATGATTGTAAGGACGGGTATTAAAAATATAATGATGAAGAAACATGTATTTGGTCGCGTGCTATATGCGAATTACAACATGGTATTTCCAGTATTATAGGTGATATTTTTTTAACTTGAGAGCTCATTATTAGATTTTATTAATTCCAACTTGCAAGTTTATACTTAGAATTCACTTATTTTTATTACCATTTTCTCATTTTATCCTTCATTGATTTAAATTTGAAAATTCAGAATTTGATTTTTTTTTTTGTTTTTTTTTTTTTTTACTGACAGTAAAACGTCTATCTTCAAATTAAGTTTTACTTTACGGTGGCTGTAGATGACTAGTGAAAGAACGCGGTCTGATAACTCTCCTTCAAGTGCTGTACCTATTCATACCCAACGTTGTTAACGAAGGTGTCTTTGAAGGTGAAAAGGAAAGCAGGGAAAGTGACCCCCGTAAATGCCCTTTTTTTCGAACAAGTGCACTCGAGGCTCAAACCCATAAAAGAAAGAGAGAAGATCCAAGCGGAAACATGCAGAATAGGAGGGATTTAGATATACACAAAAGATAGGGATATGAGGGTTCCTTTTTTTAAGACTACTCCCCAAAAAATATTCTTCGAAAAGCAAAGATTTCGAAGATAAGCCCTCTTTCAGGTTACCGAAGTAGATGAAAAGATGATAGAAGAGGTTTCAAGATGGTGGTGAGAAGCAGGAGAAATTAAAGAAGGGAATGAAAATGGAGTTCAGAGATTAACCTTTGGAAGATATATTCTGAGATTATTTTTTTCATCCCAGAGTGGAGTCCTCAGATTTGTATAGAAAGTATAGTTTACAATGAATTCAATATATTTTAAATCTTCTCTTTTTTTGAGATAAGACATATGTCAGTTTGTTCGACTCATTTTTCAATATTGACACTTAAGAATTCACTATCTGTTCCTGAGATTAGAAATATTTAGAATTACTCTTCAAACAGAAAATTTTCATATGCGAAGGCATAATTGGAAATTTCTATTGTTATGTAACAAGTTATTCTTACTCAGGAACATGTGTAGTAGATATTGTAAAGCACAAAAGACTTTATTCATATGAAATGAAATATTTTTAGTCATAGATTCCAGCCCATAAATTAATGTATTTACAGGTATAGAGAAAAGATGTTTTATTTCCCACCTCGCTATTTGTTGTTGTTGATGTTGTGACTGTGTGATGTTGATTATTACCTCCGCCAACGAAGTTGAGAAGAGGTTATGTTTTCGCCCCTGTTTGTCAGTTTGTTTTGTTTGTTTGTGAACAAATTCCTGGCCATAATTTTTCTCATAAAGTAGTGAAACATTTAGGGATTAATTGTTATATTGAGACGTGGAAGTGATTCAAATTTGAAAGTCCTAGGTGAAAGGTCAAGTTAAAGTCGAGCAAAAGGTAGATCGAAAAATACGCCTACCGCCTAAATTGATTCTGGGAAAGGCTAGCTGGTTTCGAGAAATAATCTGCTGTGGCGGAGGTCTGCACTCTATGAGTACTTTTCTTGTTAATGCTGTTATCGTGGAATTTTTTGGTTGTTTGATTTATTTTTTTTTTTTTATAAAATTTGGACCAAATTACCCAGCACAGGGGCTGAGGACCCCATTCAATATCCACTTTTTGGAAGGAGGTACATACTCTGATAGATAATAATTCATATCAGTTCATAATCTTATTTTCTTTTCGAGATTACTGTTGTAGTTATGTATCATTACCAGTGTTAATTTTTCCTCTTTTTTTTCCCTTTTTTTTGTGTGTGTGTCATCAGAGCTATAGGTATAGTAATGTGGATACCGTGTTTAGAATTTTTCATTACTTCTGTAGCTATTATTGTATTTTTAGCACGTAAATTAAGATTTTAATTGTTATAGAGATACGCTATCATATTTGTGTATACAATAGAGACAGCGGAAATTAAGCAATGGAAAAAGAAAAAAGAGGGAAATACAGATATACAAGATGAAACGAGTGGATGAAGCTCGATGAAGAGAGAGAGAGAGAGAGAGAGAGAGAGAGAGAGAGAGAGAGAGAGAGAGAGAGAGAGAGAGAGAGAGAGAGAGAGAGAGAGAGAGAGACTAAACGTTCAATTCCAGTGGAATGGAAATGTCTATTGAGGAGTTTTAACTTTCATGTTTCCAACAATGAGCTTCGTTTCTTTCCTCTCGCCTGCTGAGCCTTCCAA
>NC_090764.1:12558004-12575504 GCF_036898095.1 Palaemon carinicauda
TCATGTAAAGGGTAAGCTTAATTCTTCCTGGTGCTCTGCATTTTTTGCATGGTTGTGTCTGAAGATATATTCACCCATAGGGGTTAAACCATTTCATTAGCTTTCACTGATATTTTATTGTTTACAGGCAAATCTGACAGCATGCATTCACTGCAGGTTTCTAGATGAAATTAAAACACGTATTATTGTCTATTACGAGTCAGAAGCGTGTTCATAATGTTTTTTTTTTACGGTTTAAGAATCTTTGAAGTGTTTCAGTTTCATTGATAATGGTCGGTCTCTCTCTCTCTCTCTCTCTCTCTCTCTCTCTCTCTCTCTCTCTCTCTCTCTCTCTCTCTCTTTCGTGAATAGTCGGTGATTAGTTTGAGGGCAGAAAAGTGAGATAAATCGTCGGCATAGGATAGTTATCTTGTGAATTAATAAAAATCTGACCAAGATGGCATTGTATAACACAGGCAACTCGTGGAGAGATATCGCTGGAGTCAGCAAAGGCAAATTTCATGAGTTGGCGAAACAGGAGCTCGACCGATTGACGACAGATGTCACTAACAACTCCAACCAGTGTGACGGAAAAATATTCGCAGACATATTGAAACAATATGATCCAATAGACTGGAACAAATCTGCGGAAAACATCAGTAAAATAATTGAAGAAATTCCAAAGAAAATTCAAGTGTTAAAGAGACTTATAAAGAAAGTCTACATCAATCAACACATTCCATCAAAGAACAATAACAAGTCCAATATGGTAAATATGCTGATTGATGCATTGGGAAAAAGAATGCCAAAATGGTGTAATACATGTAAGATATGGTATTCCATTAATAATCCTCAACAACTAATTAGAAAATGTAATGCCTGTAATGTTCCAACACACCCCACATGTGCTGAAATACAGCAAAAAATAAAAAATAGAGACACAAAGGTATTCTGCTCAACATGCTTAGTCTGGATAGAAAATATGATTAAGTCGAGACTAAAGCTGCAATTAGTTGAAGAAGAAGAAGAAGAAGATGAAGAAGAAGAAGTAGAAGAAGAAGAAGAAGAAGAAGAGAAAAATGAACAAGATATGTGTAAGGATGCAGAGGAAATCATTGATATAACTTATGATGCCATCCAACAACATACTTATGAAGAAATAAATTATCAGATGGAAACAAATAATAGACCCAAGAGACTCTACCCGGACCTACATACTTTTAGGGAAGAGCAAGAACAAGAAAAAAAAGAAAAGAAAGATATAGTCTGTAATAGGCTGAAAAGAGGGAATTGCAAATTTGGCGAAAGATGCTACTACAAGCATCCAAAGATATGCCATAATTATGAAATATATGGTAAATGTGCGTATTTAGACGGATATGGAGACGAATGCAGAGATCTCCATCCAAAAATATGCAAAACCCTAAAAGAAGGAAAAGGATGCAGTTTCAACAAAAAATGTCGATATATGCATCCTGCAACTATGAATGAGAGTAAGAAAACTCAGCAAACTGAAAAGAAAAACAAAAATGAAACAAAAAAAGAAACAAAAAAGCAGACCGCGTATATACCGCACTATGCACCAAAAAAGGCCTTTCAACCTAAAGCTCCACAAATAGAGCCCAACTACCAAGAATGCATATATAATGCCAGGGGTTGGTGCAGATATGGAGATAATTGCAGGTTTACACACAAAAATAAGTATGAAGGCGAAAGAACAAATATTATGGAAAAGTTGGATTTTTTAATGGCAGAATTCCGAGAAATGAAGAAAAGAACATCATATCAGAACAGGAAGGAAGCATGGGAGAATCCATATTATTACCAATATTAAATAATGGAAATGAGACACAAACCATAATAGTGATGAATGCACAGGGTTTAGTCACGAGTAACTCTAAAAGGAAAATAGAGTTCCTAGAAGAACTAACCCAAATTGAAAAAATAGATATATTAAATATAAGTGAAACATGGTATTCCCAAGAGACTGGCAGTGATGACCAGATAAAGGGTTTCCAAACTTATAGATCAGACAGAAAAAATAGGAATCAAGGGGGAACCGCAATATATGGAAGAGACATAAATCAAGGAAAAGTCTGTGAAAAATACAGCAACACAGAATGTGAATTGATTGCGGTAGAATTTGAATTTGAAAAACTAGTGAATATTGTAGTTTACAGACCCCCAAATACTAAGGAGTTTGACATAATAATAGAAAAAATAGATGATATATGTAGAAACCATAAAGACTGGAATATACTCCTATCCGGAGATTTTAACTTTCCTTTCGTGGATTGGAAAGAACGGATAGAAGAAAGTGGTTGTATGTATACATATAAAAAAGAGAGTAATAGTAGCGCAGAAGATAAGAGGCAATTTGAAAAGCTTCAAGATATGCTATTAGAACATAATATGCAACAAATAAACCACATTCCAACAAGAAAGGAAAATGTCCTAGATCTAGTATTTGTGAATGAGGTGAATTATGTTAAAGAATTAATAGTGTATAACACGGGAATTTCAGACCACAATGTCATAGAATTGATAGTTCATTCCAAAGCAAGTGATCACAGAATTAATAAAAGCACAAAACTTTGGGAAGGATATGGAAAATATAACTTTTACAGTAAGAATATAAAATGGTCAGAAATAAATGAAGAACTGAATAAAGAATGGAAAAATGTATTTATAAGTGATAATATACAGGTAAATACGGATATACTGTACAAAATACTGGAGAAAATTGTTGAAAAATATGTACCGAAAAAAAACAATAAACAAAAGACGTGCATACCAAGAGACAGAAGGATCTTATTTCAGAAAATTAAAAAGTGGAAGAAAAATCTTGCAAAAGAAAAAAATGTGTGGAAAATGAGGGAAATAAAATGTAAGATAGAAAATGCAGAACAAAAGATTATACAGTCGAAAGAAAATGAAAAAAGGGACTTAGAAGAAAGGACACTTCAAAATATAAAAAGAAACCCCAAAGTACTTTACTCCTATGCAAAAAAGATGAATAAAAGGAGAATAGAAATAGGCCCTCTAAGAATTGAAGGACGGCTAACGAATGAAAAAAAGGAAATATGCAACATATTAGCAGAAAAATATAAGAGTGAGTTCACGCCAAGAATTGCGAATGAGAATGATGAAACAGAAATGAGAGAAGAAAATGTTGAATATCTAACGGATATAGATATTAATGAAGCAGATATTGTCACGGCTATAAACGAAATTAAAAATGGATCGGCAGCCGGACCAGATGGAGTTCCAGCGATTTTGTTAAAAAAAACTGCAAACACTATCGCGAAGCCACTTGCAATACTGCTAAGACAAAGTATAGATATGAGCGAGATATATGTTAAACATAAATTAGCTTATATAACCCCTATCTTCAAAAGTGGATCAAGACTAGAGGCAAGCAATTATAGACCTGTTAGTCTAACATCACATATTATGAAAGTGTATGAGAGGGTAATAAAAAAGAAAATAATGAACCATTTGGTCAAAAATAATTTGTTTAATATGGGTCAACACGGTTTCGTACCTGGAAAAAGTACACAAACCCAACTGATAGCTCACTATGAAAACATATACAATAATATGATAAATGAAAAAGACACAGATGTGATCTATCTAGATTTTGCAAAAGCCTTTGACAAGGTAGACCATAACATATTGGAGAAAAAAATGAGAAAGCATAATATTGTGGGAAAGATAGGAAAATGGGTAAAAGAATTCCTGCAAAACAGAAAACAGATAGTGGTTGCAAATGACGAGAAATCAGATGAAGCCCAGGTAATATCTGGTATGCCCCAAGGTACGGTATTAGCTGCACTGCTATTTGTTATTATGATCTCAGACATAGACTGTGATGTTGAAAACTCCGTAGTGAGAAGTTTCGCCGATGACACAAGAATAAGTAGAGAAATTACTTGTGATGAAGATAGGATCTCACTACAAAGAGATCTAAACAAAATATATGAATGGGCGGAGATAAATAGGATGGTATTTAACTCCGATAAATTCGAATCAATAAATTATGGAAACAGAGAAGGAATGGTGTATGCATACAAGGGACCTAATAATGAGACAATCACAAACAAGGAAGCAATTAAAGACCTTGGTGTAATTTTAAATAGGAATATGTTATGCAACGACCAAATAGCAACACTGTTGGCTAAATGTAAAGCAAAAATGGGAATGTTATTCAGACACTTTAAAACAAGAAAAGCTGAACACATGATTATGCTTTACAAAACTTATGTGCGTAGTACACTCGAGTACTGCAATGTGATATGGTACCCACACTACCAAAAGGATATTGCGCAAATAGAGAGTGTACAAAGGTCCTATACTGCTAGAATAGAAGAAGTTAAGGACCTTGATTACTGGGAAAGACTGCAATTTTTAAAACTATACAGTCTAGAAAGGAGAAGAGAACGCTACATGATAATACAAGCATGGAAGCAAATAGAAGGAATTGCTGAAAACATCATGGAGCTTAAAGTATCAGAAAGAGCAAGCCGAGGTAGATTAATAGTACCAAAAAGCATTCCAGGTAAACTGAGAAAGGCGCACAGGACATTAATCCACTACGCACCAGCATCGATAATGCAGCGACTATTTAATGTGCTGCCAGCTCATCTAAGAAACATATCAGGAGTGAGCGTAGATGCGTTTAAAAGTCAGCTCGATAAATACCTAAGATGCATCCCAGACCATCCAAGACTGGAAGATGCAAAATACACCAGAAGATGTATTAGCAACTCTCTGGTGGATATACGAGGTGCCTCACACTGAGGGACCTGGGGGAACCCAAACAAAAAATAAGGCAATAAGGTAAGGCTCTCACTACGCGTGTGCCCAACAGTGGATAAGGGGGACATGTACACGTAACATCGAAAAATATTTAAGCTAAATTAAAAAAAAGTTAAATGTATCTATTTAGATTTTTTAGCCTGGTAGTAAGCAGTGGAGAAAAACTGTAGTATGTCATGTTGTTTATATACTTAATCCTGCTTATAGTACATATGCTGACGTCATCGAACAGCCAGCCTATTGCAAGGTAAATTTTCAGATGATGCGGTCGGGTTAATTTTCGATTTTATTTTTGACTTTTGATAACACGCTTCTTTCCACTTGAATTCATTTTCTTGTATAAGCTTAAAGTATGTTTGCATTCCTTTGAGTGAAAAGTATCACTTTGAATTATGTTTGAATTCCTTTGTTTCAAATACAATATCATAACGTAAGTTTTAATTCTTTTGTCTCAAATGTAGGTTTGAATTCCTTTGTCTCGAATATAATATTATGAAGTATGTCTGAATTCCTTTGTCTTAACTGTGATATCATAACGTACGTTTCAATTCTTTTGTCTCAAATGTAATACCATAAATTACGTTTGAATTCTTTAGTCTCAAATATAATAATATAAAGTATGTTTGAATTCCTTTATCTCAACTATATCATAACGTACGTTTCAACTCTTGTCTCAGATGTAATATCATAAATTACGTTTGAGTTCCTTTGTCTCGAATATAATATTATAAAGTATGTTTGAAGTCCTTTGCCTCAAATGTAATATCATAACGTACTATTCAATTCCTTTTTCTCAAATGTAATATCATAAAGTTTGTTTGAATTCATTTGTCTCAAATGTAATATCATAAAGCACGTTTGAATTCTTTTGTATCAAATATAATATTATAAAGTACGTTTGAATTCCTTTATCTCGAATCTATTACCTTAAAGTATGTTTAAATTACTTTGCCTCAAATGAAGTCTGTGTGAAGAGGAACGGCTATAAAGAAGTTTTATTTACAATGTAACACTCAATGTACCACATGCGTTTAAGTATCTTTCGGCGTCGTTGATTGACGATAGAAACTATTATTATTATTATTATTATTATTATTACTATCCAAGCTACAACCCTAATTGGAAAAGCAAGATGCTATAAGCCCAGGGGCTCCAATAGGGAAAAATAGCCCAGTGAGGAAAGGAAATAAGGAAATAAATAACTGAAGAGAACAAATTAACAATAAATCATTCTAAAAAAAGTAATGTCAAAAGAGATATATCATATATAAACTATTAACAACGTCAACAACAAATATGTCATATATAAACTATAAAAAGACTCATGTCCGCCTGGTCAACAAAAAAGCATTTGCTCCAACTTTGAACTTTTGAAGTTCTACTGATTCAACAACCCGATTAGGAAGATCATTCCACAACTTGGTAACAGCTGGAATTATAGTGAACTACCCAGGAATAAACGAAAGTGATTAAAAAGATTGTGAAAATGTCTCAAAATCATTTTCACAATGTAAAGTTAATGAGCACTTTTGAATGTTATGTATCAGATGGAAAAATGTGTAGATGTTTTAATCACTAGCACGATCATATGTTTGTTTGTTAAATTCCATTGCTAGACAATATAACATTAATGACAGGTTGAATGCAAAGTGAAGTGCAAGGAAAATATTCTTGAGAAATTTCGAAAATACCTTATATCTTCTGATAGTCCTGATATATAAAAATATAAATACAAATTATAAAAATTATGATGAATATAAAGATATAAAAGATTCTACTTAAGGCTTCACTCCTCTATGAAAAATTAATATCTCTTATGTAAAAAGAAATTTCTAGGTCCATGCATGTTTCTTTTCCTAACTTTATAATTGTTTGTTATTAAATCAATTCATGATTTATGAGAATAGAAACTATTCATAAATTTTTAGTAGATTTGCTTTTGCCTAAAATACATTTTTTTCTAACTGTAATAATTTATTCAGCCGCTGATGCCATTCCGCGATTTTCTCGACTCTTCATTTCTGGCGGCGTCAGTAGTATGTAATCCCTTCATACAATTTCCGGCTGTGCAGACTCTCTTTTAAGCTATCATATGATCCCACTGCCGTAGGGTTTGCTAAGGTGGTATTATTACGGATTGTAGTGATTGATAGTAATAATAATGCACGCTATTTCAACTCGGGTATTAGGAGTTTTCCATGAATTTAGTTTGTTGAAATGCTATATGAATACGTTTCTTTGGAAGATTAGTGTTATTGGTGTAAGTGTAAATGCCATATTTCCTATGTAAACTAACGTTTGCTTATGCAATTAAGTAAGTATTCATGTATGTACAGTTGGACACAGGAATTCCTGGCACACCTCTCTCTGAGGAGTGCACACTATCACACCATTACTGCGCTGTGATTTCCTTTATGTATACCGGCCACCACCTTTGTCATCTCTGCCCTACACTATCTGTTTGGTTATTCGCCGTGTAGTAACGGTGTGACAGGGTGCAATTCATCAGAGCGAGATGTACCTGGATAATTCCTGTGTCCAACTGTACATACGTCGGAGTTCGTGTTAGGTGTATTTACAGTGACTCATATTCTATGCATATAATGTTTTGTGTATGTTCATGGATACGTCATTCTTTGTCTTTTTCGTATTTTATTTATATTTTAATATGTCCAGGGACGATGTGCTTTCAATTTCAACGCACCTTTGTTGAAGATTAAAGCTTATTGTTTTCTCATACTCTAGAATTATGTAATGTAATCATGACATATGTTTTAAAGAATTGATAAGTCGAGTCTCTTCAAGCGGTAAATGAAAGTAAACCAAGATTGAAACATTGAAAACAAATGCAAAAAATAGAAACGTTGAACATCCTAAGGTATTTTTCATCAATTACACGAGATTTATCTGTGTACAAGATAAGAGTAGTCGAGTAAGCTTCTTTTCTCGGCGACATCCATATGTAAAAGTTGAGCCTCATCCTCTCTCTCTCTCCTCCCCTCACTAGCTCGTCCCTATAACTCCTCTTACCTCTCCCCTCACCCTCAACTCCCTTAGGATCTTACACAAATCTGCCTCTCCTCCCGTCGCCCTTTTGCAAGCCACTTTCGCCCTTAGTTCCCTCGTGAATTAAGGGCGTTTGTCCCTCTCGTCCTGGGAGTGGAAATCTCTTAAACGTGCTGAAGGAAATTTGAGTCTGAATCACTAAAGGGAGAAGGGTCAAAATGAGTTGGCGTCGGTATTAAATCTCTTTGGAAGCTCATGGGATTGGAATATTGGAACACCTCTGAATTCGAAATATATATATGTATGTATATATGTATTTTTTTTTCCTTGGGTAGAATTTATTCTCAAGAACCACCTTGCCACTGAAATAGATTTCCCTCCCATAAATACATAGATATAAGTGAATCAAGTATTTTTCTGAAGACATTCGAATCTCTCTCTCTCTCTCTCTCTCTCTCTCTCTCTCTCTCTCTCTCTCTCTCTCTCTCTCTCTCTCTCTCTTTCAATTATGAGCGTGGTTAATGATATAAACAATAAAAAAAAAAGTGGCTGATATATTAGTTGCTATTGGTTTTATGTATTATGACGTTTGGACTAAATACTAGCTATACCTTTTATAACTTACTTTATTTTTTTTTTATTAAGGTATCATTTTTATTTCATGAGCTATTCCTTATCAGTGTAAGGGAGAATAGATTTGTTTTTTTTTTATGGATTAAAATGAATTAAAAGTTATTTTCATCATCAACAACATTAATGATGATGTAGAAAAAGTTGCTCTATGAGCAATTAAAATTCACGTCCGATTTTTTTTTTTAATATAAGCTGTTGTATTTATTTGGCGCCTCGGCTTTGGTGTATTTTCAAGGGGACTCGCAAGTAATGATAAGAAATAACACTTAAGCACAGACGTGTATATACTGTACAACAACAAATGCAGCCGTTTCTAGTCCATTGAAGGACAAAGGCCTCAGACATGTCCGTAGTCAAGTCTGTAGTATGGCCATTTTCATCACCACGCTGGCCCTTGCGTATTGGTGATGGTGGGGGGTCTTTAGTCTGATCGCTCACAGCAAACCAACCTTGTATGGGTGGCCCTGACTCAGTTTTGCTGATCATGGCAATACACAAACCCATTCACCACGTTAAGGTATATTCGTTGTATTTTTTTTTTTTTTTTTTTTTACAGAATAAAAGACCGACATGTTAAAACAATAATGAAATAAAGTAATAAAGATATAATAAAACATGCTCGTATGAAACAGCAGTGAGAATAAAAAAAAAAATAGTCCATTTTACAATTGGAAATGGCGATTTTTTTTTTTTTATTATACTTATGAAGTTCATCATTAATAATAAATTGGGCTAGATCAGTTTTCCTGTAAGTGGAAATTAAGACTCCTAACCTTAGATTTGGCAACAACGTTAAGGGCAATCTTCTTTCATGGAATCGGATTTTGCATAAATGGTCCAGAAAATCTTCTGGTGATGATTTAGATTTTAATTACTATTTTTAGAAGACGATCTGACATGTGGATAAAAAAGCAATGATAGATCAAGAGCAATGAAGCAATTTTTCTTCACAACGACAATGGTAAACAGATAATAATAAAGGAAACATTATTAAATATAGCAGGACTGGAACATAGTTCAATCAAAAGTAGTCTTAGAAAATATATATACAGTATAATATGTCATTTCCAGAATGTTATTTATTTTGTTTCTGCCAAACATTAGAAACTGCATAAAATTCAGTCTCAAAAGTGTACACAAATAATGCTTTGATTATTCATTGAGATAACTCTGGTGATGGACATAAGATTAAATGACACATCATGTAATTGACTCTACCCAAAGAATCATTGCTTATTAGGTGTACAAGATAAAAAAATTTACCTAAAGAATCATTTGTTATTAGGTGTACAAGATCAAAAATTTACTCCAAAAAATCATTTGCTATTAGGTGTACAAGATCGAAAATTTACCCAAAGAATCATTTGTTATTAGGTGTACAAAATCGAAAATTTTAGATTTAAGCCTGGGTTGGTTCTCCATTGATTCTCCCCTATTACATCTTGAATAAGACTGTTCTGAGGTCGTTACGAACCTGACCTCATTAATATTCCATTTTTTTTTTTTTTTGTATAAACAGGAGGTATCAGCGTTCTTATTGCATTGGAAGCCTGATTATGTCAGTAAGACGAAAGCACTAGCCCTATCAAGTTGTTCGTTTATTATTTTGGTTGTCTGTTACAAGTTATGTTCATCACGTGCCACCTGTCCATTATTTTTACCTCCCTCTCTCTATGCATTTGCTGTATATACATACACACACACACACACACATATATATATATATATATATATATATATATATATATATATATATATATATATATATATACACACATACTGTATACTGTATTAATATGTATGTATGTATACATACATAGATTCCTGTGTATGTGCTAGCGATGGACTAGATTCCTGATAGTGATCAATTATTAGATTAGATTTCCATCTTAACATAAAAAATATTCCCTAATCTTACGTTTACTGTAGAATACCTACCCTACGTTGAAACCATAGATTTATTGAACGTGAAAATGAGAATAAAAATCTTAAATAAAAGTGGAAAGGGTTTTACAGTTTTGTTTTGTCTGAAGCTGTAAAGACCATAAAGCAACCTGCACATAACCATTTATAATTAGGAGAAAAACTGGCTTGGGACTTGAGTGAAGAAGAACAGGCCATTAGTCACTTGATATTTACATCGAGCCAGTTGGCGCATGCGCAGTTCCTTCCCCCTCTCCCGCCTCCATAAATATTTACTGCCTTCGGCTTCCTTCATCAAGCCGATGTATAGATTGATCTACTCATTACACGCCTCTTCGCCATTTCCAGAGCGTTCGCGAGGCGGGGAAATGATGTGTGAAATGAATTATATGTTTGGACATTAGGGTTCCATTTGAAATATGGTGCCACGGCAATTACGTATACACTCTGTCTGCTCACACGGAGATGTTTGGATTTGTTTGTGTTTAGAATGAGCGGCGGCGTTGTTTACGGTTTACATCAAATCTATGCGAGATTACGTGTCCGTTAACATTTTTATACAGAATATTTCGATTCTACATTCATTCAATATTACTCAGATGGCAGTTTTTAATAGATCTTGTAATTTCAAGCAATAGACGTGGTAAGGTCTTCACACCGGGACGGAATACAATTAAAAATTACTATTATCTGTTACGGATTACAAACGAACTTTCATTACTTATGCTATTTGTTTGAATGAATTAAATGTTTCTCGACACGTTTTATTTAATTGGTGTTTATGAAATTGTACTTAATGGCACAATCGGGCTTTTCCCTTTGCCATTTCATGTTACTTTTAAAAATATAAAATATGACTCGGTTCTGTTTGAATTAAACATGGTTTATATTTGAGACATTGACATATTCATTTATATAGATATTATTATTTTTAAAATTTCCATAACCCAAATATATTTGACTAACCCACAACTTGTGTTTAGCTTTGGTAAAAATATAAACTTTATTTAACTGTGGGCTTTATTTTATCGTCAATCATTTTATATCTTGTGATGCTTTTAAATTGTCTTTCCCACCTGATTAATACTTTGATATTGAGTGAAATTTTTTTTTTTTTTACATATATTGCTTTGATTAATGCTCAAATACTCTTCTAATGTGATGCGAACATATTTCTCTTTCGTTTTATTTGTCAGAGTTCACAAATTCTGCAAGACCCGAGAATGTTTTAGAATATCTTCTTTACTTGTATCTCTTGAAAAGGTAACATGAATTAACCTGCCTTTTTTAGCATAGCAATTTGCAAACGCATTTTGTTATTATTTTATTTCTAAAACCTAGGGTGAAGGCTGATATGAATCGACAATGTAATGAAAAATATTTAATCAAATGCTCCTACCAATATTAACATATGCATCAGAAACTTGGAGTCTTAGTAAAGCCTTAGAACATAAGCTAATTATAACACAGAGAGCTTAGAAAGAATTAAGATGGGATTAACACCAAAAGAATAAAAAAAAGCAACTTGGATACAAGAACGAACTAAAGTAGATGGTATTCCAACAACATGTAAGCAAAAGAAATGGACATGGACAGGACATATAATGAGAATGACAGATAATAGATGGACTTAACCCATAAATAGGTGCGAGTGGAAGAACATGTCTGAGACCTTAGTCCTGCAGTCGACATTTAGGTATTAAAATTAGTTGATTTCTGTTTCGATGAATTACTTTGAAATTTTTAATGCGAAGAAGGCAAAAGGTACGGACAATAATAATAGTAATGTGAAAGGTCTTAATATTAATTTGAAAATGCCATAAAAGTGGCTTTTTTAGATTTTTGGATGGTAGTAAAAATGCTGAGTAAATATATTGGCTAGGTATTAATTGAATTACGAGCTATCAAGGTTGTAGATGGATTGAGAGTATGAAAGATATTTAAAGTCACTGTGGATGAGGGGAAGGGTCTAAATGAATAGGTTAGACAAATAATTGTTCTCTTATATCAAGCAGAGCGAGACCATGAATTATAGGAGCATAACACAGTTAAGTAAAAGAGGCTGCATAGCAATGTTTGAATTGATAAATGAAAATAACAGCGAGGTTTTTGGAAGGACAACCTGTTATCAAATTTTTAGACAAAAAAGTGCAATGGGTTTGGGTTATTGATTAAGTCTATAATGCAATTAGTTGCTTTAGTGCTTAGGCAAATATAAGATGGATACGTGGTCTTAGAGAACCCTTATAGATAATTGATCCACAAAAAGTGGAATCCTCAGAATATAATTTGTTAAAAGTAATTTGACGGTTGTATGAAAAATTTGTAGCTTTGATTAGAATACTTGTGAGAATGGTTGGTGTGTAATGAAAATTATTAATGTAAGGATGTAATATGTGGATGGCTGTTTGTTATTCATATGGATGGAAAGATAATATGTGTAGGGGCAGAGTTGTAGGATATACGAATGGATTAACAATGGTATATAGAGTTGCTAATGTTTGCTTTTCATGGTATTAAATTGGGATAATGTGTAGATTCCGTGGAAACTAATGAAAACTTCAAGTTAAATGTCCTGATTTTTAAATAAATCTGCTTATAGATAGGAAAGATTGGAACCCATTGTCCTTTTGAATATTAAGGAGACACGAACATAAAAGTTTTTGAAGACAAATTGAGGATTGCTTTATGTGCCTAACCTTGTTTGGTGTTAAAGAATCGCCAGATCAGATTACATCATGTAGTTTGGTCAGCATCTTATTTGAAAAAATTTTCACCAGTTTAAAGTTATCACTACAATAGATGATAATTGAGATATAATAAGTCACTCTCATTTAGTTTTTCTGAAAGAACAAATAAGTAAAACATCCAACCTATAGTATGAACTTTGTGATAAAATTTTTCTTCATTAATTTCCAAGGCAACGTTTGTTGGTTTACGATTAAACTCCCAACTATCTGCAGTAAACTGATGAAAGATAAGAGTTAGCTCACTTCATTTTCATTCAACACTACGTCGGTTGTTTAACCATCTATTACCTATTCTGCTCATTTTTATTTACTACTATATGGATGTCCTACTGGACTCATTTCCTAACTGGAAAGACTGACCTGCACATCTAATGCATGTTTTAGTTAGGCAATTCCTTCAAGGTTTTGGTGTCAATGTTGAGTAAATCCTACCATTTTATTAGGTTTCATCTCACACTCTCATGCTTCAAGTGTCATAGGTTGAGGGGAATGATAAGAATTTTCATAATTTTTCAATAAATATCTTCCGCTTTTTTCTTTTTACGTCAAAAGAAAAACGATTGTGTTTGTGAACAAGATTTATTCTATTTTTTTTTTTATTGCACTCATGTGATTTAATAAACATCATCTAGCTTTGGAAATTAAATACAGTTCGGTTATAAATAATCAGTGAAATATATTCTAATTTGGTACCACCGCTTACATCTTTTCTTTTCACTTGTTTTCATAATCAAAACACTTAATTTTTATCAAATAGAAATATAACAACTTGCGTTAATTAGACTGGTTTATTTTAATCTGGGTAGTTAGGATTATATTGTAGAGATGACAAAAATCCAAATGATAACAAAATTTTTTATCATTGATAGAATCATGATCAAACAAATTACAATGTCGACAGCAACTATAATCAGCGATTAAAGTCAGTTAACATTAGTTTTATAAGTAAGACTTTCACCATTATCATCACCACTATAATCACCACCATCATCCTCACCACTATCATCACCACTATCATCACCACCATCATCACCACCATCATCCTCACCACTATCATCACCACCATCATCACCACCACCATCATCACCACCATCATCCTCACCGTCATACCTGTCTTCTACCACCTGTAACCTCTTCATCTTATTTCCTAATGTTGCCCTGACAGCCCCCCCTCCCCTAACCCCCCCCCCCCCCCCCATCTGGAGTCCCCTTCCTCCCAGTCACTCTCTCACTTTGCACTCTGCTGTCATTTGCTTGCTAAATTATGAAGGCAATACCATTTAACGCTGACAGGGTGTCACCGGGAATAAAAGACCCTCCTGACGAGGAAGGTCCTTAGAGATCCCTGCTCTCTTCCATCACGATAAATTCGCCCCCGTCAGGGAACAAGTTCAAGAGCCAAGGAGGCTTGGTGATGGTGGGGAGGGGGGGGGGGGGGGGGGAGTAAAGGAGTGTAGGCTAAAGGCTTTGTACATGTTTGTCACATGATTGTTTGAAACCGTTTTTCAGATATGTAACTTGAGGTTATAGTTTTGATCAAGTGGTTATAAGCATTATATTCCTGATTTGTTTTTTCTTTGTGTATGTAGTTTTACTAGAAAATAATAATCATCTAATTTACGTCAACTAGCGTCATGTATTTTACTGGAAAATTATTTACAGAAAAAAATAATAGTTCCGTCCAGCGATATAAACATATTTATGCTTCTCCTGCCACTGATATAATAACATTCAATGTTATACTTCATATTTTAGAGACTTTTATTTAGTTTAAAAGATGTTAATATTTAATAGCGTATCTTATTGTTATTATTATTATTATTATTATTATTATTATTATTATTATTATTATTATTAAAATCATCTTGAATATTGAATAAGTAAGATATGAGATTGTTGTCTATCGAGAAAATCTATGCTATAGAGAAGTTCAACCAAACTCTTGTTATATTTGATATAATGATAATGCCCCTCTGGTGTTTTTTAGTATTTAAAGGTGTGAACTTCACCAGTGATAATGTTGAAAAATTATATAAGGCTCCGATGCCACACTGATTATATTAACTTGTATCCCATAACAAAATTGGATTTTTAATTACAAAAGGTAAATCGGCGTAGGATTAATTTAGGTGTATGATGATCCAAACTTAATTGTTACATGAAAAGGTAAACGTGTTGACGTGCGTGTCTTTGAGTAATTATATCTTGATATTTTCCCCTGAAGCTCAGTAGATGAGAAGGCCGTGCTATTTTCAAACATGGGAAAGTATTCCTAAAATTCAGATGATGCTCTCACAGATGGTGTCAGTATTCTATTATAAATCATTAGAAGTATAACTTTATAAAAGTAAAAAAAAAAAAAACTAGATTTTAGTCTGTGTACATTTAATTTTTGCCAGTTCATCTTTTCTCTGGCTATATTGTTAGTAAATATATTGTTAGTAAATATCTTTAAAAGTAATCCTGAAAATCAGATGATGTCAGTATTCTATTACAAGTTATTAAACGTATAACTTTATAAAAAGAGAAAAAACTAGATATTAGTCTTTCATGTACATTTAATTTTTGCCAGTTCATCCTCTTTTCTCTGGCTATATTGTTAGTAAATATATTGTTAGTAAATATCTTTAAAACGAGCTGCAATAAATCCCTAAAGGTGAAAAGGAACCCCCTACCATTTATATGCATCCTATTTTTACGAGGTGCAAGGCCACATTCTTTCTGACGCTGCCATACTCTTGACCCCGAACCGTAAATTGCTTACTTTGAGGAATTCTCGAAATTTTATGGTACCAACTGTTGTGACAGCTAGATCGCCAAAAAACAATAAATATATGATTATATATACAGTATATATTAATGAATTATATATATGTATTATATACAGGTTTATATTACCTACTTTTTTACGAAGGCGACCGGCTACTTAAGCCATTAACTTAATAATTTTAAATAAATGATATCCGTGGACTGAGTTGTTAGCGCCTTGTCTGCCATATTTGGGTGATATAGCAACAGCAGAAGGGTGACTGTCATATATATATATATATATATATATATATATATATATATATATATATATATATTATATATATATATATATATATATATATATATGTAATATATATATATACTGTATATATATGTATATACTGTATATATATATATATATATATATATATATATATATATATATATATATATATATATATATATTGTGTATACACAATGTATGTATGTATGTATATACATACATACATACATTGTGTATACACGCGTCCGTTGTTCTTGGCTCAATGCATTTTAATCTCAGCAACTGTATTTTTTATTTATTATTTTTCCCCTTATTTTCCCCCCAACCAAAGGCGCCGTACTGATCCTGGTAACTCTACTTGGATATAGGAATTATTATAATTATTTCTCTCTCTCTCTCTCTCTCTCTCTCTCTCTCTCTCTCTCTCTCTCTCTCTCTCTCTCTCTCTCTCTCTCGTAGGTATTGGATCCTCCCTACCGGCTAAAAATCCTCTAGCTAATTCATATACTTATGTCCTTACCTTTTTGGGCTATGCTCTCTTTATCAACTCCCCCTCTCAACTACATCTCTCACTCCCCCCCTCTTCCCCTTCCTCCTTCCAACCCCCCCCCCCCCCGACCTAGACTTCTGTATTCTCCACACTGACTTATCTCTCTCACACTTATGAGATTTTCTTACTCCTTTCGCAACCGCCCACAAACGCACATACAGACACACATACTTGTTCAAGCACAGTCATATAAACGGTCCATATTTATACACAGCAGACTATACTCAATTTTTTATAATGAGGCGCATTTGCGCTGACTTGCAGCGGTGCCCTTTTAGCTCGGAAAAGTTTCCTGCTCTCTGATTGGTTAGAATTATCTTGTCCAACCAATCAACGAACAGGAAACTTTTCCGAGTTAAAAGGGCACCCCTGCGAGTCTGTAAATCTGCCTCGCTAAAAAGAATTGACTATAGTTTTGATAATAATTACATAAGCAGATAGGTGCACTCATAAACCATTTTAATAAGTACTCTTTGTCTTATAGAATGCACGGGGAGGTTCCATATAAAGAACGGAGCATTATTGATAATTATGGCGAATAATTGCATGCAGAATTATACGTAACGTTTTTCTCTGCTGTTAAAGAAAAGAATCGCTCATCGTCGTTACTGCAGCGATGATGATAATTACTGATATTACTATTGTTGATGTTGTTGCAAGGACGAACACAAAAGTTAGGGGATTTGTGCAGTCAATTCACTTCTCTTGGTGCAGTGTATGCATTACTTAGTGCTCTTTACAGTGTTACAGTGCTGCATTGGATTTATTTCCTTTCAATTTACCTCCGTTCCTGTTTCTTCTTTTTCA
>NC_090764.1:12583004-12585504 GCF_036898095.1 Palaemon carinicauda
AATTATCAGGTTCAACAGATTATTAATCAAACGTAAATAAATGATTATTGGTCCACAGACACAACACTAATCTTACGTGTTTGAACGATCTCTCTCTCTCTCTCTCTCTCTCTCTCTCTCTCTCTCTCTCTCTCTGCTCCAAAAAGACATGCTGTCTGCAGTATGACATGCATCTCATGCATAGATATTATCATAACCTTGTAAGTGACTGTAATTATCTTGAATATCTGTTTTTCCCAAATTTCTCCATGTTTAGCGTATAAATTCTTATGCGTAAATAGACTTGCGTGCATATGTTTTTTTTTTTCCTCATTATGTGGGGTGTTTATACGTTTATTTAATTTTTCAAATAATTATGCCATCTATTTTTCTCTTTCTGTCGTATTATTGATATTTTTATTATTTTCAATATTATTATTAGTAGTAAAGTAGTGGTGTTATTAGTACATGAATTTTTAAAAGCTTAATATTTTTACAGGTGATTTATTTTATTTTTCGTTTAAAACAATAACTTTGAATGATCGTCACTAGAACACCTTCAGGGACCAGAACAACGATACAACGTAATATTGAAAATAGGGAAAACGCTGTATGGCGAGATAGGTATTAATTTTGATTGTATTTTGTCATAAAAATAATCTAGAACGATGGTCCGACTTTATAGTGTGTGTTCGCCTTTTCTTGATTTCGGTGAATTTTTCACAAAACATTTTATTTTGTATTTTTTTATTTTCTTTAAGTTATGTTGCTTTGAATTTTTTTCAGGCATCATTACTACTATTCCATTTAATATACTTACTTGCGGTAAGGATGGCAAAAATATGTAGAATAAATTGTAATTACGGACTGTGTTATCAGAAAGCCTATGTTTTATATTTTTTCCATATATCTTTATTTCACCGCTTCTGAAATCATTCGATGTTTATAACTAAGATATCATTCGTCTTCAAATTCCCAAAATGACAAAAGACCTCATTCATAAATTATCTCAGACCTACAAACTCCTAGGATGACAAAGGTCTTTGAATTTTTAAGGCAGCATAGGCCTTCGAATGCCCAGAATGCCATAAGCCTACACATTTCCCCTCTCTATCTGTAACTGATAACTACCCCATGGAACCATCATGTCAGTACCATGTTGGGTATTTCCTGAATAACCATCCAATTCACTTGTCAATCATTTGTCACGGAGTCTTGAGGTCAGGTCTGAGGGTATATGGGATTCAAGAACGAGGGTGGGTAGGCTGACATTAGTGCCCTACTAAATCAGGGTATTTACCTGATGAAAGGTATTATTAGTTGTGGTCCTCAGGTGCCATCTTGCTTTTCTGCGTGAGAAAACACATGCTGGCTTGAGGTCAATGTAATAAAGATTTTAAGTGCATCGTTGTGTGATTTACACTGATTACTCATCTAAATACTATAAACGACGTAGAATGAAGTTTATTCGTTTTGAATTAGTAAGTATTTCATTACGAAATTATTATTATTGTTATTATTATTATTGTTGTTGTTGTTGTTGTTGTTGTTGTTGTTGTTGTTGTCATCATCATCATCTGCTAAGCTACAACGCTAGTTGGAAAAGCATGATGCTATAGACCCAAGGGCTCCAACAAGGAAAATAACTCACTGAGGAAAAGAAATAAAAAAAAAATAACATTTAGAATAAAATGTTTTAAGAACAATTACAACATTAAAATAAATCTTTTATTTATGAACGAAAGTGGGGAATGCAATAGTGATGATAGAAAGCTGTATTAAGGTGTAAGTGAGATTAGGTGAGATTTGTATAAACGTCCGTGTCTGTTTCTTGCTTAGATAATTCAAATTCAGTATTGAACGAAAATTAACAAATCATGTTTACGTATATGGATATGTTTCCAAGCGTTATCCAGATGAAGATAATTATTCAGTCTTATCTTTTTATTATTTGCTATATTGCAGGAAGACAGGTCACTCCTCTATCATTGACCTCTTCTCTTTAGCGAAATATGTTGTCATTGCATTAGTAATACTTATTATTTATCCGGACACGAAAGAAAAAGAAAGGATGATAATATTAAAAAATTTCTTAAAAAAAATCCTTCGTCATTTTCTATTCACATGATCGGTTATTTGATGTCCTATTTTTCGTAGTTCATGTTTCACAATATAACTAATCCGTATTTTTATAATTAAGAACATTAACTTTATACATAACACCTTATACATAACACCATTAAGATCCGCTGTTGCATTTTTAAAAGCTTCACTTATTTTTACAGCAAACGAGATTTACGTTTTTCTTTCCGCTGACGAGATGAAGAAAGATCATCTTTTTTATTATGTGATTACCGAGCAAATCATTAGTAAAGATTTTGTGTTCTATTACTTTTATCATTATTGCTTGCTAAGCTACAACCCTAGCTGGAAAAGCAGGATGCTATGAGCTCAGGGGCTCTAACAGGGAAAATAGCCTAGTGAGGAAAGGAAACAAGGTAAATAGATATTTTAAGAAGAG
>NC_090764.1:12590504-12618004 GCF_036898095.1 Palaemon carinicauda
AAACTGAAACAGGGGTTTGAGGATTACCGATTCCTGCAAGGTACGTGTGGGAAGTAGTAGCCTAACAAGTGTTCCTGATTTCTGTAAGGCAAGTGGTTGTGTGAAGAGGTCGCCGGAGATTAAGGGGGTTTCTTCTTCATCTCAATAAAATGGTAACCAAATAATAACCTATCAAAAGGAATTAAAAACCCCTCATTCTCGATGCGAGAAATTGAAGTAAAAGTAAAAACAAGAGCAATGTAATGGCTATATTGATTATTTTAAATTCACCGTAACTAATGAAAAAAATCCAAAATAATGCTCAGATGGGGAGTTTCATTGATCATACTCAAATTTTGTGAGGAGAAACGGTATTTCATATTATGAAGCCTTCTTTACCTCAGATATTCAGACCCGAAGCCAGAACTAATAACCTATAAAGAAAACATATGTTTTGAGGAGCATATACAGTATGCCGGGTTAATCTAAGCAATTCTTCTGTAATAGAGTGAAGTAGCCTTGGCATCTCAAATAATGTTATGGTATAAGGAATTGGAAAGTTGGACAACCCCTTTTTCGAAATGGACTTTTCTTTCGTTTTCTTGTACTAAGAACTCCAGGAAGGGAGGATCTAAGCTCTAGCATTAGTATGTGTCTTTTTCGAACTGAGGCATTAAGTGTAGATAATAATATAACCGAGGCTTTGAGCCATAAACTAATGTTCATACTCCACATTCCATTTATTGTCTTTTAATAATGTCAATTTTACACCTAATACATCGGGTTTCTCTGCACTTTTCATAATATTATCATTGTAACTTATATTGTAAAACTGAGTGGCTGTTATTCACAATAAAATGTGATGGAAAATATTTTTATATCTTTGGACGATTCTTAGATTTACGTCTGCGTGAAGCAACCATTTTACACTGATCATCACCTATCTTCAGAGGGTAGTCTCGCATGACAAAAAGGATATGTTTTTTATTCTTTCTATTTACAAAATATGAAAACATTTAAAAAAGAATACTTGTGATTAATAGCAACAATAAACTATCCATCTCTATCTATCTATCTATCTATATATATATAAATATATACATATACATATATATACATATATATATATATATATATATATATATATAATGTATATTGTATATACAGTATATGCATATGTATATATATGTATATGTCGATGCATATGTGTATATATGTATATGTATATGCATCTCTATATATAAATATATATATATATTATATATATATATATATATATATATAGATAGATAGATAGATAGATAGATAGATAGATGTAGATATATATCATCATTATCATCTGTTACTAGTCCACTGCAGAACAAAGGCCTCAGACATGTCCTTCCACTTGCGTCTGTTTATGGTCTTTCTGTGTAAATCCACATCCTCAGGCTTTCTTAGTTCGCCCATCCATCGTCTTTCCTTCCTTCCCCTGATTCTTTTACGATATCTAGTGACCCATTCTGTTATTCTTAATGTCCATCCATTGTCTGTTATTCTTATTATATGTCCTGCCCATGTCCATTTCTTTTTCTTATATGTTAGAATATCCTATTTTGGAGTTTGCTCTTTTTCTGTTTCTTAGTGGTATTCCCATCATTTTTCTTTCCATAGCTCTTTTGAGTTGTAACTACAGTAGATTATGTTTTAAGGCTTTAGTAAGACTCGAAGTGTGTGATGCTTAAGTTAATAAGGGAAGGACTTTTTCATTAAATACTTTTCTTTTTATAGAAAGTGGCATTTTACTATCATGTATATTATATATATATATATATATATATATATATATATATATATATATATATATATATATATATATATATATGTATATATACACACACACATATATATATATATATATATATATATATATATATATATATATATATATATATATATATATATATATATACATTAGTGTGTATGCATACATTATAGATAGATAGAAAGTGGAATACCATAAAATATATTAATTCTGGTTGGCTACATTCAAGTGATGGGATTCAACCTGTGACTTGAATGCTTGTATATTAAAAATGGAAAAGTTTTACCGAACCACTTTTACTTTATAAGGAGTTTTTTTTTTTTATACATATCTGCGACGAAGTGTCGTTTCAATATGTAATTCATTGGAAGTTTCTGATTCTTTCCATTATTGATGAAGTAATATATCTTGAGAAGATTCAGAAAAGAACTAAATAAAAGTGACTTAGTGTATTGATTGCCTCTCCAGAGTGGCGGAGCAGCATTTAGATATAATGATAAAAGTTGATATTTGGTTGAATATATTGACCATAGTCATGTTCTTTTAGAACAAGGCTGAAGAACATTAAACCGAGTAATCCCATCAGCATTTCTCTGCTCCAAAACATAGGCAAATTTCTCAGGCAAATTTCTCAGACTGAATCGGAAGCACATCTGAAGCCAAACATGAAAGCTGCATAAATAAACAGCTTAATGTAGTTTCATCAGGTAAAACTACCAATTAGCATTATAAATTTCATGGCCGCGTAGCAATCGGCATTCGAGGATGAAGTAAGACGTAATAAATTTGGGCATCTGTTCAGAGCCAGACATTCCAGTTCTTAAACTCGGTTTACCACTTCCAGTTGGTGTCTGCCCTTTTACCTTTCATACTCTTACCAGATAATCGAACAATCGTTGCGAGCTCTTAAGAACTACGCTGGTCTGTAGTTAAGGGAAGCCGGACTACAATTACTGTGGACTGGAGGTGTGAAAAAATAATATGCTAACAAGTGGGAGGCATAGGAATTAGTTCATTTGAATACTTAAGGAGGCGGGTCGTACTGTGGGTAGTTGCCACATATCACCTTTTGAAATCGAAGAGATCTTTAAATGTTGATATTTTTTTATTATCTATACACTAAAATGTAACATTTATTATAATATTACTAAGTGTATATAATTATGCTTCTTCTCCATACAACTGCTATATATAGAAGAGAATGTGGCTACTGTAGTTTCTGTTTTTATAGCGTTGTGTGATGACCCCACCCGTGTATGGCAACACCGCTCGTTTCACACAAAGGAGACTAGATTTTAATGAGATTTTCTTAACGTGTTCAACCAGACCGCTGATTATATGCAAATTTAGAGGCGAACATGTGTTCACTGAGCTCGCTTCCAAAAGGCCCACAGGTAATTGTGGAGAGTGACAAGGTGATTTGAATGTTTTTAGAGTCCAGAGAATGTGTAGATGCCAAACGAGGATACTTGGAGTTAATTAAATTCTGTAATTAATGGCCACGGAATATTATTATTTTTTTTTATCTATATTTATTGTAACTAATTCTTTTTGGGACATCGTTCAGCGTGGTTGAGGTGGATAGTTTTCCAAATTATGAAATTTCACTTTCTCCTTTTTTTGCAGATGCGGTTAATTAAGAATTACTTAAAAAAAACTATTGGTATTCAAGGAATATTTTAGAATAAGATTATCTTATGAATATGTAGTGCCGTTTAAGGTATGGGTTAATAATTATGTTTAAGAGAAAAATTATTTATCTAGCGGTATTCAAAGAATATTTTAGAATACGAATCTCATCTGAATATTTAGTGTCGTTTAAGCAACCGATTATAAATTATGTTTAAGGGAAAAAAAATCCGTATTCAAAGAATATATTAGAACAAGAAGCTCTTTATGAATATTTAGTAGCGTTTTAGTTACGGGCTACTAATACATAATTTTTCTTTTGTGTGTGGATGCGCTGCAGTTCACTTCCCTCTTAGTAATTAGCGTACGCACAAGAGGTCAAACCTGGGGATCAGCGAGTCTGTGGCTGTATACTAATCACCTGGAGATGGTTGTGATTGATAAGGCGAAGTAATATCGTAAGATGGCCAAGGGAGCCTTTGTCATGCATATTCACGGGGCGAGGCAACGCGTGCTTAGAAAATCTCGTTCAGCAATTTAATACGTTTTTCCTTTCTTTCCTCCTCCTCCTTCTCCTCCTCCTCCTCCTTCTCCTCCTCCTCCTTCTCCTCCTCCTCCTCCTTCTCCTCCTCCTCCTCCTCCTCCTCCTCCATCCTTCCTTCGTCTCTTCTTACGTGATGTTTATTATGCACAAAACAATGATGCTAATCGTTTTTCATCTGCTGGAGAGAAATTTCTGCTGATTGTATTGGAAAACATTGCGTTGACCTGTCAAGGGAAAGGAATTCCTATATATGTCAGCTGATTATAACATTTTTGACTTGCAACTTATTAAGGAACATTATGTTTGTGTTGTAGATGTTTATTCCGGATGTGCTATTTGGTGTCTAGGAATGTTCATATAAAAAGAATACGAATAAGATTCATTAGGGTTTATTGTTGAGCTATGCAGTTTAAATAACAATGGTTTTTAAACCGGGGAAAAGAGAGAGAGAGAGAGAGAGAGAGAGAGAGAGAGAGAGAGAGGAGAGAGAGAGAGAGAGAGAGAGAGAGAGAGAGAGAGAGAGAGAGGGCATTATCCGCTCTCCGCTTCATGTTTTAATTGATGCTTCTTAAAAATTTTATTGATCTACATCAGACCACTTTTTAACAGGTACATTAAAATGAGAGAGAGAGAGAGAGAGAGAGAGAGAGAGAGAGAGAGAGAGAGAGAGAGAGAGATCAACAGAACATTATCCGCTCTCCGCTTCATGTTATAATTGATGCTTCTTAGAATTTATTAATCTTGGTATCAGACCACTTTTGAACAGATACGTTATAATGAGAGAGAGAGAGAGAGAGAGAGAGAGAGAGAGAGAGAGAGAGAGAGAGAGAGAGAGAGAGAGATCAACAGGACATTATCCGCTCTCCACTTCATGATTTAATTGATGTTTCTTAGAATTTGTTAATCTATATCAGACCACTTTTGAACAGATACTTTTTAATGAGAGAGAGAGAGAGAGGAGAGAGAGAGAGAGAGAGAGAGAGAGAGAGAGAGAGAGAGAGAGAGACCCACACACAACCATTTCGTTGTCTCTGAATTTTTGCCTCTTTTAAAATCGCTGCCACCGTTCCTGACACCTCTCATTAAACAGTGGGATTGGCAGTTTATGAGGGAGCCTCGATATGCACTCAATACCCATGTAAATGAGAATGTCTGTTAGAACAGCCTTTTACGAGTCAAACCTCGTGATTTTCTCCCCGGGAGGTTATTATCAAATGTCAGCCGGCTATCGCTATCTCACTCATGCCGTTTGCACTGAATAGAACCATGGCTTGCCATTGCTGATAGGGTAGCGGAGTTCCGCTGGGCGATGCATTGTTGCCTCCGATTATCTATTGACTTGCAAAATGTCCTCTGTTGGTTTCTTTATTGTTACTGTCATTATATGTTTCTTCAAAGTAATTTTGAATTTCATTTTATACGAAATTACAATTTTCTCCCTCTATCTTGTGACACTTAAAATGATTTTGTAAATTTGTTCTCATCAGCCATTCGAGAACACATTCGCTGCATAATCGTATTTCAGTCATGCGTCGATACGATATGCAATTATGATGGTTCTGTAGATATGCCATAACAAGATTTTGAAAATACTGATTGCGAAATGTCGGTGTTCACGAATTCTGATGTGGCCGCTTAATTGTGGTTTTATACTTCGAACAACTGAGGAAGTAAGAACTCTTTCTCAATTTTACAGGGTCTTGGTATTTTATCTTAAATTATTTGATAAAGTGAAAAAATTTTGGAACGTGTAACAATGGGTGTTTAATATTCTCTCTCTCTCTCTCTCTCCTCTCTCTCTCTCTCTCTCTCTCTCTCTCTCTCTCTCTCTCTCTCTCTTCAGAGCTGGAATATTCCAAGTTCGTTCTAGTTAGAATTCGTTTGATTTTTTTTTGGTTTTAGTGTGCTAGATATCTTAGAAATGTATTCAGAAAACCTTATTGAAACGAGTGTTATTTAATTGATCGATTGTTTAAAAAAAAAAAATTCTTTAGATCGGCATTAACTTTATTTGTGCGAACGTATTGATATATTATCATGACATTTAATAACTGAATTAGTGGTGCATTATTTTATTCATTCTTATTGTTATGATACCACCTTCCATTTTTTCATAAGATTATATAAACATTTAAATGAATGTTTTATTTATGTACTTGAAGTGAAAGTGCGCATGCAAATAAATCCAGTTACACACACACGTACGTGTATACGCGCGATTGTTTATTCACGACCGTTTGTGTTTGTTTATAGCATTAACCCCCGATCCGGAAGACCGATTCACATACAATTTCAAGTAAACAACCATTTATCATATTTACCATTTTAATCTTATTGTAACCCATATAAGTGTCCGCTCGGATGCTGCATTCAAGGTCATGGTTAACACCGGAATATTTATCATTTTCAATTACGAAGTAATCGTTTATGTTTTCCGACACAAATCTAATCTTCTTTAGGTATTTTTTCCATTATTATAATGCTTCCTAGACCCCAGCAACATAGTCTTTACCCCAACATTAATGATTCGGTACGATGGTCACCACACTGACGAAGGAAATGAAAAAGAGCGTGAGGTATCAGACGTCTGGTCCATTCGGATGACTTTTCTCATCGTTTTGGTCTCTAATTTGAGGGTATTTGCCTCGACAGAGGCAGATGAGATGACCTCTTAACCCCCCCCCCCCTCCCTCCCCTCCGCCCCCGACTGGCAATCACGAAGTGAATCCTTTTTACGGAACGATTATTACATCTTTTGAATAACCGCATTAGAAAGTGTAATTGGCGTCGCACTGGTGTGAGATACAGAGAACAACAAGGAGAACAACAACAAAGGGAGAGATATAAATTACACGTTAGGCCTCCGTTATGGTGATTACAGATCCGTAGCTGCCAATTACGATTTTATTGTTTGGCTGTGTAGTGACATAATGTATGAATTGATGAATGTATAGGTGACGTTTCTTGAATCGCCATCATGGCGGGGCTGTCTTCATTATCGCTTATAGCGTTGTTATGCATCGTGGAAGAGAAAGATATCAAATTTCGTGCTGCGAATTCTTTAAGAATCTTGTGAAATATAGTTTGCGTAAGTGGGTTGATTAATGATAATTAGTTTGTATGTTCTTGATATTTATGACAATAACAATGGTAATTTTTATTATTTATTTGTTTTGAAATTATTAGTTAGTTGTACATGGGTAAATTAATGGTAATATTTAGTTTTAGTGTTCTTTATAATTATGACAGTAACAATGATAATCATTACTATCATTTATTCATGTTTTTTTTTTTCATTAATTAAGCATAATAAAATTAAACCATTAGTACTTGTTTTATGAAATCAAAACAGCGTTTGAAGTGATTTAAGCCTAATCGAATCGAGAACGAAAATTTCCCACAGGGGACAGGATGCTACCACCTATCCCTTTGGGGTGTCAGGTAGATATAGGCCTAGAAGGGAAAAGGAGTGTAATTTACACATGTCGGAAAAAAAGAATGAAAATAGTAGTAGTATTAAAACACTGGGATATGTGGGAGGGAGGAAATATTGGGAGATGCAAGGAGGAACCATCGGGGCATGGGAATAACGTCTTTTTGTGAACCTTTGTTGTTGAAATTTAATGGCGATCTTTTCTGCTTTGATCATGGATTGTGATTTTTCAAATTTAGATATGTGAATTTTCTACTAGGATTTTTTCCTTTCTGCTATGATCATGGATTGTGATTTTTCAAATTTAGATGTATGAATTTTCTACTAGGATTTTTTCCTTTCTGCTATGATCATGGATTGTGATTTTTTAAATTTAGATATATGAATTTTCTACTAGGATTTTTTCCTTTCTGCTATGATCATGGATTGTGATTTTTTGAAGTTTAGATCTATGATTTTTCTACTAGGATTTTTTCCTTTCTGCTATGATCATGGATTGTAATTCCTTCAATTTAGATCTATGATTTTTCTACTAGGATTTTTTCCTTTCTGCTATGATCATGGATTGTAATTCCTTCAATTTAGATCTATGATTTTTCTACTAGGATTTTTTCCTTTCTGCTATGATCATGGATTGTAATTCCTTCAATTTAGATCTATGATTTTTCTACTAGGATTTTTTCCTTTCTCCTATGATCATGGATTGTAATTCCTTCAATTTAGATCTATGATTTTTCTACTAGGATTTTTTCCTTTCTCCTATGATCATGGATTGTAATTCCTTCAATTTAGATCTATGATTTTTCTACTAGGATTTTTTCCTTTCTCCTATGATCATGGATTGTAATTCCTTCAATTTAGATCTATGATTTTTCTACTAGGATTTTTTCCTTTCTCCTATGATCATGGATTGTAATTCCTTCAATTTAGATCTATGATTTTTCTACTAGGATTTTTTCCTTTCTCCTATGATCATGGATTGTAATTCCTTCAATTTAGATCTATGATTTTTCTACTAGGATTTTTTCCTTTCTCCTATGATCATGGATTGTAATTCCTTCAATTTAGATCTATGATTTTTCTACTAGGATTTTTTCCTTTCTGCTATGATCATAGATTGTAATTCCTTAAATTTAGATATATGAATTTTCTACTAGGATTTTTTCCTTTCTGCTATGATCATGGATTGTGAAATTTTTAAATTTAGATCTGATTTTTCTACTTGTATTTTTTTAATTATTTTAAATTTTTTATTATACGTACTTTTTAATGATTACGTTTGCTTTGCAGGCTGTAACTAAGTCAGTTTCTTAAGAGATTAAATTTTTTCCTTGATAAGTAAGAATTTGGTTGCTATTCACTATGATCAAGAATTGGTATTTTTTTTTAATATAGATCTCTGATTTTTTCTACTTAGATTTTTGTTTCTAATTATAGTAGTCTTGTATTTGTTACGCGTTATTAATAGTCCAAGCATAATATAAAAATTCTTTTGAAAGATATATGAAATACATTTGTTTTAAAACCACAATTAAGTGTTGCTCACTGAAAATTCGTTGGAGGCCACCTCTGAAATGATGAACATTTTGTAAAATATTAAGAAATTCTTTTGGTTAAAAATAGTTAAATGAAATACAACAGGAATAACCTACAAGGTACAAATAAAACATGTGGTAATAAGTCAGTTTTTTAAGAAATCACACTTTTACCTTGATTACTAAGAATTTTGGTTAGTTAAAAAAGATAATCTGTACCTATTTTTCACGACTTAATAACAAACATTTTGTGAGTCTTGTGATATCCTTTAGGACTTATTAATAATATTGAAATTATTTCTTAGCTGTTAGCGTTTATTTTTATTGCATAACAAACCAACCTTTTTGTAGTTTATATAGGAGATATTCATTCTAATGTTGTTACTCTTCTTAGGATATTTTATTTTCCTTTTTTCCTTTCCTCATTGGGCTATTTTCATTGTTGGAGCCCCTAGGCTTATAGAATCCTGCTTTTCCAACTATGGTTGTAGTTTAGCCTTAAATAATGATAATAATGGGAGTTTTGGCACATTTCCAACGTCTTAACCAAGTATTGTGACGCATCCACAGTTTTCTTATTGAAAAGGGGTTTCGCTTGCAGCCTGTGAATATTGAGGAATTGTGATCCACTAGTGATGGAAATGGTGGCCCAAACTTTGCATCGATTCAGTTATTAATGGATTTTTTTTTTTTCGATTTTGAGTTTTTCAGAATTTTTATAATTTCCTATATCTTTCAATGTCATTAACAGGCATTTATGAATTAATTTTATTTTAAAAATAAATTTACCTTATTCATACATATATGAAGGTAGTTTTATATAATTATTCTTTATATAATTCACAATAACACTCGTAATTATTCTTGCGTTAAAGAGACCAAATATCATAGCTTGATTCAAGGATTAACCCAATTATGAATATCCATCATCTCCCATTTCCGTATGATTTTAATATAAACGTTATTTCTTATCTTCACAAAGCACTTTTACTTTTACTGCTAAAAATAACGAGTGATAAGAGTTTCCGTATCAGATTAAAGTAATAAATCTCAAAAGCTGTCTGTACTTGGGTTTTGCTTATCAGATTAGTTTTTAGAATCGAGAGAGTCCAATAGAATATCCTTATTTCATCTTTTTGAAAAGAAGACCATATTCAATTGAAGGCTGATTTTATGAACATATCAGTTATCAGTGAAAATGCAAATATGAAATGAGCAATTTACAAGGTAACATGACAAGAAAGACCCGCAAAAGAGGACTTATATTGCTTTTTAATATATGTAAATAATGATTGAAAGACGCTGATTAGACTTTCTTTTTCAACTTCACCCGTATCTCGACAGTTTTTTTTTTCTATATTCCTTTTAGCCATGGTTGCTAACCGCAGATTTGCAACGTGTTGGTGTGGATCTGTTAAATAGATAGATAGATTAATTTTGAAGACACCCTTTGGCTGTCTAGCACGCTTCTTAATGCGCTGTTTTCTTTGTTAGAGATTTTGTTATGTAGAGGGTGCAGTAAACAATATACCTTAGATTTCTTCAGTAGAACTGTATATGTTTATTGATTGGGTATACTGTATGCAAAAAAACTGAAAGTGATCTACCAAGAAATATTGACTTCAAAAATATTACAGAGCAGTGTTAGCAATGGACTTACACTTGATCATATTTGAAGAAGTTATACCCTACGGAGGAAAACGAAAAATTTATTTAACAGGAATTAATCTAATAGACCCAAAGGCTATTGTAGGGCGAGTCCTTGACCCGGGGTAATTAAATAAAAGTCAACGAGAGCACTTAACCGTACTCGAAGAGAGAGAGAGAGAGAGAGAGAGAGAGAGAGAGAGAGAGAGAGAGAGAGAGTAGGGCTCATTCATAACATTAATAACATGACGTTTTTATCTCAACTCATGAATAACTTATCTAGGACCGGCGCGAGACTTTATTTCAGAAGGAAACATAGGGGCCAGGGGGGAGGGGGCAAGATTAGAATTTTGTGGGGGGGGGGGGGGGGAGATCCGGATCCATGCCCCCATAAATAAAGAGCAAAGGTGAATTCTATAGGCTTAGTTAAGAGTCTGGGAAAGAGGTGTGGGCTCAGCCGTTTCCTGCCGGGTTTTATGGCGTTTTGTTTACGGCGGCTCTTTGATGGGATGAGTACCTACACCTATACTATAATTGTCCTGGATAGAAAAAAGATAAATGTTTTCAATTGGGTTTCCTGAATTGAAATGCTCTGGGTTCAGTTTCATTTGATTGGTTTAGGACATTACCATTGCCATAATGTTTAATTGCGGTTTATGTGAGCAGGTGCTGTATTTGTTTTGTTTTTATGGTTTTTCTTATGAGTACGTTGCATATCTAAATTAGGGGACAGTTTCGTGTGTGTGTGTGTGTGTGCATATATATATATATATATATATAGTGCAAAAGAAGCAGGGGAAGGTAGAGAAGGCGATGGATTGACGAACTAAGAAAATTGTTGGGCATAGACTGGCATAGTAAGACTATATACAGACGCGAATGGAAGGACATGTCTGAGGCCTCTCTTCTGCAATGGGTTAGTAACGGCTACTGATAATAATGATGATATATGTATGTTTGTCCTTATCTGAGCGGTGATACCTTAACGTGGTGAAAGGGATTGCGTACCTCCATCATCAGCAAAACTTGACTAGTCAGGGCCACCCATACTAAGTTGGTTTGCTGAGCGATCAGACGAAAATCTCCCACCATCAGCAATCCGCACTGGCTCGTGTGGTGATAAAAACTGCCTTTGTTCTGCAGTGGAATAGAAACGGTTGCATTTGCTGTTGTGTGTGTATATGTATGCATGTACAGTATGTATGTACAGTATTGTCACCGTGTATTCATATGGTATATTTTGAGGGGCTAAGCCCCTTGGCTGTCTAACCTCCTTTGTCGGTGATCCATCTAAGTAATGTCAATGACACATTGTTACAGTTTGGCCTCATTGATGTTGCATGGTATATAGTATATTCATGTATAAAATAGGCTCATTTTCAAGTGGTCATTACCCAAGCCTCATTAGCAGTGAGCCGGTATCGAATACTGAGACTTGGTCGATGTAAACAGTTGAGCGTTTGAATAAACATTTTCTTACTTTCTATTCTTACTTTCAATGTTTTTCCTAAGACTTTATAGTTTTTTTATTATTTTAAGATTTGAAGCTTATTTTTTTATTAATTTTCACAGATTTTTATGGAGGATTTTTTTTTTTTATGTTTTTATTTCATTTTAAAATATAACAATCTCTGAAAATGTGTCCTTGTTTATTGGTCTTTTATCATTCTTTCATAATTTTTTCGTAATCCTTAATTATCTTCTCGAATTGTCGCTGTTTAACTTGTAATGAGTCCCATCGTTGTATTATCGATATTTTGATATTATTGGAAATATGGTATTTTAAGAAGACTACATATTCTCATCCTAAGTGTATGTACAGTATATTCACATTGTTATTAATTCATTTACCCTGTCATGTTTGCGATCTATTCAATTAATTTCTATGATCTAGATATTAATATCTGGCAATGCCTTACAATTGGCTCTGTGCAAATTGTATAGAGTTTTCACAATTCCAACCATTTTTAGCTTTCAATCTTCCCAAACTACTGTATACCACTCACTTGCGTAATAGGTTTGCCTTTTGTTTTAAACGACTTACTATTTCACAATATGCTAGAGGTTACGTAACTTCTATAATACGTTTTGTATATGACAAATGTACGGGCCGCAAAATTGTAAGAGCCTGTGCCTGTGTGTGTGTGCGCGCGCACACGGGCGTGAACCAATGATAGCGATAGCGTTTGCTAATCTACTATTTTAATTAACTTTATTTAATCAATCCCGAGGTAACGATTTTGTCTTAGTATTCAAATCTCTGACCACCTTTTACCTTTTGTAATCAGTCAATACCGTCCCTACCGTATGTCGTTCTCTCTCCCGTTCGTTATGTGGCCCGCGGCTGTACCAATTAAAAGCCATAAATCAAAATAGAAGAAAAGGAAAATGAAAATCCAGATTCTCAGTCTAAATTAATAATAACCTTCGGCTTGGATCTTTTATTACTGGCTTACGTAGCCCTACACTCCCACTACTTCCCCTTCACAATACTCCCCCCTCACACTACTCCCCTCTCCCTCCCCCCCTTCACCTTTGTCGGATCTGTAGGCTTCAGGGTGTAATCAAGCACACATACTTGGTAGGCTTAGGCAAATAATTACGCAAATAGGCCTATTAGAGGTGATAAATCAGCCTGATGCTCAGGCCTACTTGGAGTTGGGTCCACTGCTTAGCATTGTCTTCTGTGTCCCGCTCATTATTTTTCTTGTTTATCTCCGTATCCATGTTGACTTTGTATTAGAAGAAGGTACTCTATATTGACTAGGCCTTTATAATTCGAGGCTTCTGCGAGAATAACAATCATTAGCGCAAGGTTTCTAACGACTTTGTCTTTATTACATTAGTTAATGGACGGTGTGTTATTATTTCTTGTGCAGCATCCTCGTCTTTTGTTTTGGGCAGCTTTGAGAAATAGTATTTTAGCATTTTTATATGTGTTTTATTGGAGTTTTTAGTCAGTGATGAGTTCAGTGAATATGGTATGATGTATTTTTATGTACGTAGATATATATATATATATATATATATATACTGTATATACAGCGCCGAGACATACAGATATGACCTTAGCATTACGTTGTATTCTCATATATGTTTTATTTTTACTTTGGCCTTTGCTGGTATATTTTAATTGAAACGCTCCGTGAAATTTGATTTTTTTTTTCTGAACGCATTAAGTTGATATTTCTAGTGTGTTACGTAATCTCCATAATTTGTTACTTTATACAACACCAAAAGTTTTATGTTTAGCCCCTAACCTATAAGACTTCATTTTCATGTAATTTTTTGGAAAATGCTAGATCACATATGGGTTCTATTTTTTTTGGCACGGTTATAGTTACCTTTTTGGGATAATGGCAGGTTTTTCGGAATGCGAAGAATTCAAAGTTGTCCAAAGGATTGCCATTTTCCCTGTTAATACTATTTTTACATGGCCAATGAACTGGATATTGCCAATAGGCTAATGTAAAACCTTTTCACTATGGCAATTGGCTTATGGTAATGATAGATAATAGAACATAGGTTTACTCAATTGAACTCTAAAAAAAACATATTTTGCGTCATTTACATTAAATTGGAAAGAGGTGGAAATATTAAAGGAACAAGGTAGCATCTGCGCTTGCGCGGTTAGATCTGACGTGGTGGCATAATGAGCAGGTCTCGACGTTTAATTAGCCGTCGTAAATATGGTTGTGGTGTGTGGCTTAACCACGGTGGTCTTACCCATTAGCTTATACCTTATGCCTCTGTATTCAGATACATCTTCTTAATGACGGTATTATTCGATGAGGTTGTGGGATACGTGTGTTAATGATTGTCTAAGCGTTTAAATTTCAGGCTAGCCTTTTTACAAGGACAATAAATAGGTACAGTTGGACACAGGAATTCCTGGTACACCACGCTCCGAGGAAGTCCATGCTGTCATACCCACACTGTGCTGAAAGTTCCTGTTTTTGGCCCAATTCCAAAACCTCTACCATCTCTCCTTACACTATCTGTTTGGTTATTCGCTTCGAAGTTAGGGTGTCGCAGGGTGCACTTCGGGGTGAGGTGTGCTGGGGACTTCTGCGTTCAACTGTATAGTGTATGGGAAAAGTCATCTAGTTCATTTGACATATATTCACCTTCATATAAATACAAACACGTATGTTTGGCATCCAAACATTCAATTCAGGCTCTAAACATCTAAAAGTTCAAAGAGTTTTCACCCCAAAAATATTGCATTAAACTGGAAATGTATCGGAATATAAATTTGACTAGTTGGTGTATATATATATATATATATATATGTAGATGCATAATGCGAGAAGTACTGTGGTTTTACTGCAAAGGAGGTTCATTCAATTACTATTGTGTTGCTGTCCTCTGTAGCCACCACTATTTGGAGGGAACCCAATAATATATATATATATATATATATATATATATATATTATATATATATATATATATATATATATATATATAATATATATATATATATATATATATATATAATATATATATATATATATATATATATATAAATATATGTATATATATATATATATATATATATATATATGGGTTCCCTCCAAATAGTGGGGGCTACAGAAGACAGCAACACAATAGTAATTGAATGAACCTCATTTGCAGTAAAACCACAGTACTTCTCGCATTATGCATCTACATAAACTCATCAGCAGGTTGTCGAGCCCTTGACCACTTTGCATACATTCCACCTTATATATATATGTATACATATATATGTATATACACATATATATATATATATATATATAGATATATCAATATATACATGTATATATATATATATATATATATATATATATATATATATATATAGATATATCAATATATACATGTATATATATATATATATATATAATAATAATAATAATGTGTGTCTAAGGGTCTGTAGTTTGTTGAGGAAATTTTCTTGTTTATTTCATGTTATTTCAGAAATTATAGCAGAAACTTTTGTTTCTATTAAGCTTTTTTCATTTAGCGTTGTACGTGAATAGATTGCAATGTAGTGGATATCAGGATAATTTTTACAGAAATTTAGAAGCTGTCTTATAGTAGAATAATGAAGACGATTTGCACGTGAGAGTTTATTGTCTTTATACCATCACCTATACCCTTGGAGCAAAAATTAGCCATTTTTAAATGTATTGAGTTATTTTGTGAATATCTTGGTAATTATCGTTTTATGTAACAGCGAGGTAGTTTGTTAATTTTGATTGATCAGATTTTTATATTTGTATTTTATGGGCTGCATTTAGATTTATTCATTCTCTCTCTCTCTCTCTCTCTCTCTCTCTCTCTCTCTCTCTCTCTCTCTTCTCTAGGTACTTTGTAATAAGAGTCATTCAAATAACCACAAATCTAAAAACCTGAGGGAAGTATGAAAACAAAATAACGAG
This sequence comes from Palaemon carinicauda, assembly GCF_036898095.1. NCBI lineage: Eukaryota > Metazoa > Arthropoda > Malacostraca > Decapoda > Palaemonidae > Palaemon > Palaemon carinicauda. Next base: position 12,606,504 of record NC_090764.1, read on the forward strand.
CAAAAAGTTCCAAGTTTGAAAGCTACATATGTACAGTAATAACGAGAATGCTACCCGCACTTCCTTATGATACATATGTACCTAGCAGCAATGGGGAAATTGTCCGCAGATACAGCACACAAGAGAATTCTTTCGACCCCATCTTTTGTGATACACTGCCGAGAGGGGGGGGGGAGTGGGCGGAGGGTTGTTGGAGGGGGTGTTATGCCTCTCATTCTGAATATTTATCACGCGTATCCATGCTGTCGCATAGCTGGACATGCTATTTTGGGATTAATGCTGAGGCGTCTCAAGGATTCTTTTCGTGTAAGATGTTTGGTTTTGGGATGCGCCTCTGCGTCATCCCTATTCGTGGAGATAAGATAAAAAGAGAATTATGACACCAGGGGGACGCACATGTCATTGAAACCAGCAGCCTCCTACACTTCTTGCGGCCTTTGCCGATCACTAGTTTGTATTATTGGGGGGGGGGGGGGTTGTAAGGAAGGAGGGAGAAGGAACAAGGCGGACTGAGAGAAAGACATTTGACTAATTTCGGATGCTGGTAAATTAGGGGTTTCTCAGTGCATTGGGAAAAGTAGCTCAAGTTCATAGGTATCACGTCGCACCTGAAAGACCAATAAAAATTTCTTATGAAATCTAACTGTCGAAGATGAATTTCACGGTATCCCTGCATGTGTAATAGACCAGAAATATGATAAGAAGGATGGCGCACAAAAAATCCATAATAATAAAACATCTATGCCATAAAACTGTAGGGGGTGAGGGGTGACCTGACATCAAAATGGGCGGGGGCAGTACCAGGGCGTGGTAGGTGGTTACTATGGGCAGAAAAGATAAAAAAAAAGAAAAAATACACCCAGGGAAAATGAGAGAGGGGATTGGCCATACAGCCCTGAACCTAGGCCGTAACTGGTCGTAACAAGGCCGTAACTATCTTGTCAGCCTTAACGGCCCCTCAAGATCCCTGGGTCTTGATGTGATTTTGGGTGGCGATATTCATGTTTTATGTGACCGTTATGATTATTATTGGCCGGGTATTGTTTATGCATGATGTCCTCATTGGTTGATAGTCATGGTGGCGGTATAGCGGCCGAGGGGAACAGGAAAGGGACCCAGCTATCTGCTTTCATCCACCCCTCTCAGTTTTTTCTTCCCCAACATTTACAGAATTTTGGGAAAGGAGTCTTTAGGGAAAATTTTGACTTGGAGAGGGTGGCCGTGAAGATTTTTTTAACAGAAAAGAAGAGCCATAGAGAGAGGTACAGCAAATGTAGATTACAAAAAAAAAAAAAAAAAAAAAAAAAAAAACAAGACTGTATGCACGAAGCAGAATTGAAGCACAGTAATTGATAATAGAGCAGTTGATAGCAGCGCACGTAAATGGTTGCAAGTACGAAGGAAAGTCAACTGGGGAAAAAACGTCCTTATACAGAATTTTATTCAAGATTCAGCTACTCCTCAAATGTTAATAAATATAGTAAAATGTTTTTTTCTTTTTGCAATTTATCTACTCCAGTTGAAATTTTAACCTATACTTTGTCATAATTTTCAACTGTATCGGTGTCCTAAACTTTTTCCATTTCTGTTGATATAACATTAATACCATGAACTATCAGAATCTTAAGTTCAATTACCCACATGTAAATTTGAAAGCATAAATATAAGGTAAAAATTCCAGTTGTTCTCCTTTATCACGTTGGTTATGATGTCTCAATAGAGTAAATTGTTGTGGGATGCCTGTTGTCCTGTTACCTGAAAATGAACGATGAGTTTCAGGAAGCAAAAAAATTAACTGAAATAGAGATATGCTCTGTATTTCAAAAAAATGTTCATACAAGATCCGGCCTACTGTAACTGGAAAATATATGTATTTTAAATAGTTCATACCTATTGCGAGCAGAGATGATTCAAGGATTGAAGGACTAAACTCACCATGTAGTTGATAGCTCTGGAAAAATAATTTTCCTCAAGTAGATATAAGTATTGCTATTTTACTGGCTTTTTCTAATTCATTGAAAAGTCTAGCAATTTAACCCAAAGGTTAAATGTGTTCATATAATGAAGGTGTTAACGTGTTAAAGTGTTGTATTATTCAAGAAATTTAACACAAAGGTTAAATGTATTCATATAATGAAGGTGTTAACGTAAATCATCCCAAAATATGAAAAAGTGTTGTATTATTCTAGAAATTTAACACAATGGTTAAATGTGTTCATATAATGAAGGTGTTAACGTAAGTCATCCCAAAATATGAAAAAGTGTTGTATTATTCTAGAAATTTAACACAATGGTTAAATGTGTTCAAATAATAAAGGTGTTAACGTAAGTCATCCCAAAACATGAAAAAGTGTTGTATTAATCTAGCAATTTAACCCAAAGGTTAAATGTGTTCATATAATAAAGGTGTTAACGTAAGTCATCCCAAAACATGAAAAAGTGTCGTATTATTCTAGCAATATAACCCAAAGTTTAAATGTGTTCATATAATGAAGGTGTTAACGTAAGTTATCCCAATACATGAAAAAGTGTCGTATTATTCTAGCAATTTAACCCAAAGGTTAAATGTGTTCATATAATGAAGGTGTTAACGTAAGTCATCCCAAAATATGAAAAAGTGTTGTATTATTCTAGAAATTTAACACAATGGTTAAATGTGTTCAAATAATAAAGGTGTTAACGTAAGTCATCCCAAAACATGAAAAAGTGTTGTATTAATCTAGCAATTTAACCCAAAGGTTAAATGTGTTCATATAATGAAGGTGTTAACGTAAATCACCCCAAAACATGGAAAAGTGTTGTATTAATCTAGCAATTTAACCCAAAGGTTAAATGTGTTCATATAATGAAGGTGTTAACGTAAATCACCCCAAAACATGGAAAAGTGTTGTATTAATCTAGCAATTTAACCCAAAGGTTAAATGTGTTCATATAATGAAGGTGTTAACGTAAATCACCCCAAAAAATGGAAAAGTGTTGTATTAATCTAGCAATTTAACCCAAAGTTTAGATGTGTTCATATAATGAAGGTGTTAACGTAAATCACCCCAAAATGAAAAAGTGTGTTATTCTTGAGCAATCAAGTGAAGAAAACTTGTTCTTTGAAAGTGATTGGCGTCGACAGGAGAAAAATGTTTAGGACTGGGTGACTTACCTGTGTAGGATACAGGTAACCTTTCATCTCAAGGATATCAAAGAATTTCGTCCCCTCCCAAGAGACATATTTATTATTCTGTAAGATGTGTGTCTATCCATCTAAAATATATATAAAATTTGTTTAGAAATGGAAATAGGTTTAAGAATCAAACATATTTTTAGATATTTGAGCAAAGCGTTGATTAGATATAATCATGTATATGTTATTAATGTTATTTTATAATAGTTGATTACTGAAACAAGCCCTGTAATAAAAACAAATAAATTAGAGTTATTGATATATATATATATATATATATATATATATATATATATATATATATATATATATATATATATATGTGTGTGTGTGTATATGTATATAAATATAAATACTTGGTAAAGAATGATTGACTGTGAATTTGCAATAAAGATGTTTAAGCGGAGATGATTTTGACAAGTAGATTGAAAATAGCCCGTTGAATTTAGGAAACTTCTTGCAAAGTTTCAGATTTTGATTCAGATTCTCGCTCCTCATTCAATATTTTTAAAGGCTTTTGTGACTAGACATTTGATTTATAATACTTTTTTTTTACCTTGCATCATGTTTTAAGAACTGGGTACTGAGAAAAGAAGATAGAAATAAAGATCCAGTTATTTTTAATTTGCTTAAGATACAATTTTATCTCCTTTCTGTCAACAACTTTTTCATACAAATTGTTGTACAGTCCAGTAGTTTTGCATATCACAATGTATAAGGATATTTAACATTTCTTGATAATCCTACAACACGAGCTACCTCTGAACAGAATGGCGGATAATTATTATTTTGTGACTATTATATGATAATTTGAAATATTTCCTGTAAAAAAAAAAAAAACATTAAAGCTATTAGAACGAATGGATGGCGTATATATTTAAGTGGTATATTTTGATATCAACTAGTTTGAAATAAGAATTATAGATTCTATTTACTTTGTAAATGGTGTGTTGTTACGTCAGTCTATAGAGAGCAGCATGGATACCTTATCCGTGAGCAGACCGCATCCCACCTTTTAACGATCCTTATATAACAGCTTTCCACCGTAATATAGTAAAGAAAAAAGATCAGGTAAATAGTTATAACATAAATATAGTTAATGACATGCCCAGCAAACTGTCTTCTTCTCCATTTCGTTACTTCTCTCTTTCTATTCCACATTCCAGTTATCTTGCAGTTATGCTTTTGCTCTCGTGCCCGTGACTGCTTCCCTTCTCCCCTCTCTATATGCCCTCCTGAGGGAAAGTACTCCGGACTTCCTAAAACATGGGAAATGTGTCATATTTTATTCAGTAACTCCTCTCTGTTCCCCTCCCGTACCTTCAACGTCTTTCTTTCCCCTCCCGTTGCTCCCTCTTTCTCTCTCTCGTTTGACTCATGGGACTCCCAACCCCCCCCCCTTCCCCTCCCTTACTACAGAGTCCCCCTTCCCTCCCCCCTTCGTCTTCATTAAAAGGCGTCCATATTCCTGATTTTATATGAGACCGAAAACCGAAAATCGGATTTCAGCTTTGCGTGGGGAAGAGGATGGCAGATTAATTTTGTCGTTCTCTCTATTGAATAACTTTCAGTTCTTTCATTATTCACCCGGTGAATTTTGATATATTTGATATATATTCGTTAGTGTTTTAATTTTGTCGTTCTTTCTATTGAATAACTTTCAGTTCTTTTATTATTCACCCGGTGAACTTTGATATATTTGAGTTCTTTATATTCGTTAGTGTCTTAATTTTGTCTTCATTGATTCAATATTTTGTGCACTTTATTAATGTCACTAGTTTACGGGACCCGTCAAAAATGGTGGTTAAGTATTTAGATAGATATGCACGCACATACAGTAGATTCAACCCTTCCCACACCCTCCCCTTTCCTAACTACTAGTTTGGACAATTTGTGGGAGATTGTTGTTTTCTGAGTGGATGTTGTTCAGCGTGACAGGAATATATATATATATGAATATATATATAATATATATATATATATATATATATATATATATATATATATATATATATATATATATATATATGTATGTATATATATATATATATATGTATATGTATATGTATGTATATATATATATGTGTATATATATATATATATATATATATATATATATATAATACATACATATATATATATATATATATATATATATATATATATATATATATATATTCATGTGCAGCCTTGTTCATTACTATGTAGGCGAGATGATTTTGCATCTCGGCGAGATGATTTTGCATCTCTCTCTCTCTCTCTCTCTCTCTCTCTCTCTCTCTCTCTCTCTCTCTCTCTCTCTCTCTCAATTGCATTTCCTCTTTCCTTCCCCCATTCAAGGATTTTCCCCTAACTGTTTCTACTAACTTCCTCCCCTCCCTCCTTTGCCTTCCTCGCTAATCACTAGCCACAGCACCGCCACTTTTCCATATTCACGGTTACAGCCTGTCACATCTTTCCCCTCTGAGGCACTTCATACTTCCCTCAACCGTAAAACATGTCTGGTTTCCCGCCTGCGGTCACTATTTTCACACTCCCTTTCCCCTCCTCTTACCTCTGCTTATTTAGCATTTTCAATTTTAAACTAAAATAAGCTCTATTAAACGTGTTTGTTGTTGAATAGGTGAAACTACCACCTGTCCTATAGGCTTTCGATGTGTGCCATCCCCCATTCTGCAATGCGTCAGAAACAGAACTGGGGGAAAAGAATCCCTTAACAGATAGAAGGCCTAACCATTTTCTCCCTGACTGATCGCCGAGACCCGGCCGCCAGTCAATTTGACTATCAAAACCGTAGACAAATTGCCTCAGCACCTTGGGCTGAGGGGAAATTGATGGTTTTCCCTAGCAGGGATTCTGCTGCCTTCTTCACCCCTCCTGAGTTTTGGGGATATTTTTTTCTCATTCGGGGAGAATTTATGATTTGACTTTCATAGTGATGGATTCGGAGCGATTTTTCTCCCCATATTTGATTGATTGTGGGCGGACCTTTTTTATCTATTGTGGATTAGGCGATGTTCCTCCAGTCTTGGGATCCAATTTTTACACCTTTTCTGCGTATTGGTACAGAAATGAAGGATTCTATCAGGAAGCCTGAATTTACGTTAATTTATTTTTGATTTCTTAGTTAATTTACGACAATTTATTTTTGTTTTTTAGTTATTTTACATCAATTTATTTGTTTTTCTTAGTTATTGATTATGTACTACAGCATTTATCTAATATATAGATGGGAGATTTTATTCTTAAGAATTAGGGATTATTATTTAGATATTACAAAAGAAATCCCTTTACATCAAAACAGTCCAAAAATCATCATAAACTCAGACTTTAATGTTCTTAAGAGTGACTATATGGTAGTAAGGTGTCAGTATTAAAAATTTTAACATTTGTTTATTAATTCTGCTTTTTGTATTCATAGTTTGATCCATATTTCTTTTCAAGGTTGATTTTAATAGTGTTAGGAAAATTATAATCAAATTCTTAACTTAACCAGATTCATAGTAGCAGCATTCTCTAGTCAGGATTTGTCGTAAATTACTGGTTTTAAAAGCAGCGAATCTAGAAAAATAACAGAAAACAAAATTTAATGAAATCGAAATTATCAACACTAAAGTCCCGTTTATTTTCGATCACTCACACCATCACTTTGCCAACAACAAAGAATAGGGAACAAAATGGAGTTCAAGCTACCATGAAACGCTTGGAAGAATGTGATTATTTATCTTATGCATACCGGCTAAAACTTTAGAAGTCAAATGAATTTTATAATTAGTTTATTGCTGACGCGTCCAAACGTAGAGCTACTCTTTAAATAGCGTGTGAGATCCCACTGTTTTTTTTGTGTTATTTTTTTTTTTAGTTTACATATCATGAAGAAACACTGGTCGATATTTGGAATTTGAAAAAATTATTGCTTATTTATAAATTTTTCAATATAATAAGGCTCGAGTACATGGCATTTATCCGATACAAAGATGTGCCGATATTATTATTTTTTTTTTTTTACTAAATAGTTCAAAATATAAAAACTGTAGGCAGGTGTTCACAGGTGAGACATGAATATAATATTCCATATAAAGTGGATATGTTTTAGTTTTCCCTTGTTCATATGCAAAACTTTTAGTACAGATTCATGTCAGTATTTGAAAGGGTATGTGAGAGCGTAATAATATGTAATAAATTTTTCGACGTATTAGCAATAATAAAAAAATACCTACTAGGCATTTAAAAGTGTGCTATGAAAATTGCACTTTGTTGTTACCCTCTCTCTCTCTCTCTCTCTCTCTCTCTCTCTCTCTCTCTCTCTCTCTCTCTCTCTCTCTCTCTCTCTCATTGTGCGCTGCGCGATCTCTTTTGATGTTGGGAGAGTAGAGAAAAAGTGGAATGAAATTTGTTTATTGCTGGCTTTTCAAACCCCCCCCCCCCCCTTACCAGCATCCTATCCTCACAGGTATCCATGGCAACATCTTGTCATCCTTTTTTAAAGCATGAGCATTGAGTTTATCCTTTAAATTTCACTCGTTTTCATCAGAAGGATTTTTTAGTGTTTTCACATATGTATGATAAGAAAAATGAAATTTAATTTTAAGATAAATTATTTTTATGTCATAAATCAATAGATGAAGGAAAGTGGAACTAAGGACAAAGAATAAAAAAATATATATATAAGGTCCCGATACGTCTTGCGTTGTCCCGCTTGAACTAATACATATGGTAATCGGATATGAGGCAATATCGAAAAAGTAGGCTTTGATGGTACCAGAAAGTTTCGCTCAGCATCGTTCTCAAAGTCCCATCTTAGAAGAAAGCTTGCCTACGTCCACTCCTATTGGTCGACAAGAAGCTGTCGTTATTGCATAAGAAACTCAACCTCTTCTTTTTTTTCTTTTTCTATTTCCTAAGAAATTGTTCGTTTGAAGGCTACGAAAACAGAAAGTTGAACGAAAGATAGAGACGCTGCATATATTGACTATTTCCCCTTTTTTTGTGCGGTTGATATATTATGGATCAGGCTGAAGAAAAATGGGAATCGCTTCGCTCGAAGAGGATTAGGTTGATCTCATTACCTCCCATTTCCCTATTTGTGGAAAATATTTTCTTCCATGTCTTTATTCCTTATGTATTTCACGTTGCTTGGTCAATAATATATTATTTTTTGTGTTCATCTGGATCACTTATTCAGAAAATTTCCATTTCCCTATTTGTGGAAAATATTTTCTTCCATGTCTTTATTCCTTATGTATTTCACGTTGCTTGGTCAATAATATATTATTTTTTGTGTTCATCTGGATCACTTATTCAGAAAATTTCCATTTCCCTATTTGTGGAAAATATTTTCTCCTGTCTTTATTCCTTATGTATTTCACGTTGCTTGGTCAACAATATATGATTTATTTTTATGTTCGTCTGGATCACTTATTTAGAAAATTTCCTTTTCCCAATTCTGGGAAAATATTTTCTCCTGTCTTTATTCCTTATGTATTTCACGTTGCTTGGTCAACAATATATTATTTTTCTGTGTTCATCTGGATCACTTATTTATAAAATTTCGTTTTCCCAATTCTGGGAAAATATTTTCTTCCATGTCTTTATTCCTTATGTATTTCACGTTGCTCGGTCAACAATATATTATTTTTCTGTGTTCATCTGGATCACTTATTTAGAAAATTTCGTTTTCCCAATTCTGGGAAAATATTTTCTTCCATGTCTTTATTCCTTATGTATTTCACGTTGCTTGGTCAATAATATATTATTTTTTGTGTGTTCATCTGGATCACTTATTTATAAAATTTCGTTTTCCCAATTCTGGGAAAATATTTTCTTCCATGTCTTTATTCCTTATGTATTTCACGTTGCTTGGTCAACAATATGTTATTTTTTTTGTGTTCATCTGGATCACTTATTTATAAAATTTCGTTTTCCCAATTCTGGGAAAATATTTTCTTCCATGTCTTTATTCCTTATGTATTTCACGTTGCTTGGTCAACAATATATTATTTTTTTTTGTGTTCATCTGGATCACTTATTTAAAAAATTTCCTTTTCCCCATTTATGGAAAATATTTTCTTCCATGTCTTTATTCCTTATGTATTTCACGTTGCTTGGTCAATAATATATTATTTTTTGTGTATTAATTTTGAAGATGATATATAATTGAATAGAAATAGGACACATGAATATACTGTATTTGTATTACATTGATTGTTATGAATATCAAATAAGGCTTTATATTGATAACAAGAGAGAAACGCAAACTTCTCCTACTTTTACGGCCTCACAGTAATAATTTTGAAGGTATTCCATATGAGGTAATAAAATTTATCATTAATCTAAAGACATTCTTTTTATTGATAAATGCTCTTAGAGATTTCTCTTGATAGTACCAAATGATAAATAGTCAAATGCCTTGTAATTCACATGGCAACTTTTATATTGGTCAATATAATAAATGGCATAAATTGCATAAGGTATACAAAGTATAGTAATACAATATTTTTCACAGATAAAAATCATATTATTAATTAGACATGCTAAGAGATTGTTTCATATTGGTATATTGTAAAGGAATGTTATAGTGCCTAGTTTCATATAAAAAAGCCTATAAGAATATGAATATCTGCCCGGAATATATAAGGTTGGTCTATGTATTTATAAAGTATTATGAGAAATCTACAGATTTTGAAGTGTGTAGTTAGCCTGCTTTTTACTAATGATCCAGGAGGGGTTTATTTTGAAAGCAAGAATGGTAAAATGCAAACTCTCGTTCAGAAAGACATCTGATGTATCTAAACAGTGTTTTTTTCTTTACTGTATGTATGTGAATATATGGATTTTATCATATAATATACAATGTGCACAATGTAAATTTCATTTATGTATCATTCCTTTCTAAAATGTTAGGAAGAGATAAAACCAGTCAAGCTCATACCATTTTTTGTTTCATTTTCCTTGTAATCTTGTCTGAAATCATCTCATGCTCCAGTGACACACACACACATATATGTATGTATGTGTATATATATGTAAAATACGTTATACATATACCTATATATTTGTTTATATTTACATGCATATGTACAATATTATATACATATTTTGCAAGGCGCAAGTTAAGTGATAACAGAGTGGCAAGGTGAATGCAATTGAACTTTATTAAACAGATATCGAGCTTGGATACCAGGACGTGCGAGCAAGAGCGTCACAAAAATTAAAACAAAATTAAACATGAGCTATCAGGCTTATACAGGTTGGTCTCTTAACAGTGCAGGGAAGAGCGAGTGATAAGATAAAAAAGAAAAACCGTTAAAGTGTACGAGCGTGTATGAAACACGTGCTGTACACTATGCATCTATCTATCTATCTATCTATATATATATATATATATATATATATATATATATATATATATATAAATACATATATATATATATAATATATATGTATATATACATATATTTTATATATATATATATATATATATATATATAGATATATATATATACATATATATATATATATATATATGTATATATATATATATAAAAATACATACATATAATATATATGTATATATATACATATATTTTATATATATATATATACAGATATATATATATACATATATATATATATATATATATATATATATATATATATATATATATATATATATATATGCATGCAGAAGCGACTCATCATGGAAGATGACCGTGACTTGTCTTCTGTTTTTTTCTCAGGATTCCTCCCTTATAAAGGAGCCAGATAAATGTACAATGTGTATAAATATGTGTTTATGCATATTATGAATGTTTTTGTATTATTTCTCTTATTACATTATATTCATTAGTTTCCCATTCTCTTATCCAATACTGTTTTTATTCTTGCATAACTTGTTTTACATCATTCGTATCTTTCCTCCATCTTGCTCCTCTTCCTTCACTCTATCTGCACTTACGTCTTTCATCCTTCTCCTTACCTCTCACTGCCCTGTAAATCCCCCAGCCTCATCGCATCTTAATCCGAAAGCGATGATATACAGTCATAATTTATTTTACTGTGAAATCGTGGTAGCGAGGATTCCACGTTCAGCTATGATGGAGAACCGACATTACTGTAAGAATTCCTCTGAAAAACGCCTTTGCTTTACCCCCCTGAAAATTGAGTTCTGTTTGGTGCACTCTCCCACCCATTCCGTTTCCCACCTAGATCTCCCCCCCCCCCCGCCTTTCAAGAATCTCTCCAATAGCCGACACCTCCCAGTTCTCTTCTTTGCGTCGACCTCGTGGCCACACCCCCTTGGGGTCAGATGGAAAGGAAGGAATGT
>NC_090764.1:12623004-12653004 GCF_036898095.1 Palaemon carinicauda
GTGAACATAACACAGGCTAGTCAGATTGGGTACCTCGTAATTAGCCAGATGACCTATTGATGACTTATTGGATTTACTGGCTGATACCATAGATTCTTCTGGATTAATATTACCAACCAAAATTATTATTTAATTTATCTGTGTAAGCGTTAAAACGTCTGAATGGAGTTTTGATAGAAAATATTACTAACAACCTAAAAGATTTGAAATTTCTTATTGAGAAACCCTACTAGTAACATCTATGTACTTCATATTTCTATTCAAGCTATTATGAAGATCATCTATTTTCTTCTATTTATAGTACCAGAAAGTTCTGAAGAATATGTAGCCCTGTGTTGAGTATATAGATAATTTGACCTAAATTGAACAAATTGCTAACAATCTATATCATAATAATATTTTGAAAACCTACCGTATAATGCACTGTCAGAGAAAAGATGGCAATAAATTAAATTTCATTATAAAAAAACATTTATATGAAGGTAGTGTTTTATTATCTCAGCAATTTGAAGATTGTGTTGAGAAGAAATGACAAAGTAATATATGATATCTTATGTTCAGAATGTATTTTTTTTTCTAGTTTGGGCTAAATATCTAAAGCCATATGTTTAAGATCAAAATAAAATAACGAACCCTGAAAAGGGTTTAACAATAATGCGTTGGCTGTCCATTACCATTTCGGAGGTCATAGGATGAACTGATCAAATGCCGTTACAATAATCTATGTTATTGACTTTACTTAGAGAAATATCCTATAAATAATGTTGATTATCTATATAAATATGTGAAAAATATGATCCATAACTTTGATTTGTTTTCCATTCTTTATTATCATCTTTTCTTAAATGCGACTTATCTGAGGTCAGCAAGATGTTGTATAGGTATTCCTTGTTCTGTTTGGATAGATTTATCTTTGTTTTTATTTTGTTGTGATTGATAATGTCGATAAGAGTAGTAATGGCAACAATCATGCTTTTTAAATTTGTACTTTGTTGCTTGGTACGCAAACGCAGACAATATATATATATATATTTCTTCGTGGCCGAATGGGTTAGTCACTGTCTATATAAGCTTGCCGACCAGGGTTCGATTCCCGGCCGGAGCCAAGCTCTTGTCTTTGTGAGATTTCGCCTGGGGCTCTGATCCCGAGGTCGTTAAGAGAATCCAGACATTAATATATCAAAAATATATATGGCTTATTTGAATATGAAAAAACACGTAAAAATGTGCAAAATTTATCATATATATATATATATATATATATATATATATATATATATATATATATATATATATATATATATATATATATCTCAGATGATTGCAATATTTAAAATCAAAACGGAATATAACAAAAACATTCTCTCAACCTCATGCTGATTAGAATTTTAGGTAACCAGAAACGAGAGAGAGAGAGAGAGAGAGAGAGAGAGAGAGAGAGAGAGAGAGAGAGAGAGAGAGAGAGAGAGGGCGGGCGGAGTAAAAACTTGAAGAGGAGGGATAACAACTTTGTGGGTAAGGTAAGGTGGGGAGGGGGGGGGGGGGGGGAAGAATCATCTTAGCTTGGGTCACGAGCGTCGAGTATTTACCCTAATGTCTCTATACTTCATCTGTGTGCCTATTTCTCAGTTTTGGGAGTATTTACGACGCAAGAGCGACCCGACCCCGCAACGATGGAGAACCCAGGTCGTAAATTATGATCCGAAGAGCCGCGCGCGATAAAGACCAAAATGCCTTACGTCCCCGAGATGTTGTGTAAGCCTTAGAGACGTCGGGATTTGAGATGTTTCCATATTTCACACCTCTTAAGAAGATGGCCACGTTGAATTTAGAACAAATGTCTTGGAAGGTATATTGGGAACAAGCAAAAAGATACGCTTTGGTACTGCTAAATAGAGGCTAGATTTGAAAGGATCGGATTTGAAATCGGCCGCCGTTTTGGTCTGCATCTTCATCCCCGTGTATCAATATCAATGGGCACATAGCATTACGGACCTTAGTAATGGTAGACGTAAATATCATATCAGGGTGTTTTTACCGCTCCTCAAGAAATCCCTCTTCTTTGATACTTTGGATCCCGCTTTGTGCATGTCTCAGTTTCGCCCCTATGGAGTAAATCACTAGAGATCAATATCGGAAGCTTCCTGTCACCAATAATACTTGTCGCATTTGCTTTATTGCCAACGAACATGGAACGAGGTAAAAAGACTCGTAAATTTTCCCGCCAAAACTGATCTTCTACCTGATTTGTTTCCCGCGTTTTTTGGGACCGCGAAAAACACAAGGGGAGGCTCAGGCAAGTAATTACCAACATTCGTTTGTTGTTCTTTTTTTTCCCTACTCTTTTTATGATATATGTTGGCATGGATTAGTCATCCTACATTACTGGAAACGATTTGTTGTTTCATTGCTAAGTGGACAGCATTTGTGAGCGTGCACGCACATACGCACGCGCGCGCATAGTTTGTTAAGTTGGGCTTAGAAAGATGTTGTGTCTGCAAACAGGAGTGTAGATTTCATTAGATCTGAAAAAAATGACATGGGAGATATTTTTTGATTATCTGAGAAAAATTTTTTGACATGGGAGATTTTTACCATTCAAGTAGCAAATACAGTATCTTTCTTTGAACAGTGTATTGGATAAAATAGTAGTGTTTAATGACACCAACAACTCATTTTGTATAATTGATATATGTGGTTTGCCTTTTTGCTTGTATAGCATATTGTTTTCTTTAATGCTGAGACAAAACCTAGTATAAATATGCTCACAAGAGCAAAGATATTTTCTTTACAATATCTACCCAAAAGAAACTATCGCCTTGCATAATATCCAGGACCCTTTGAGATAAGATGAAGTCTCAATAGAGAGGAACGATGATCTCAAATGATCTTCAAAATGGCTCTAAAAGTTTCCTCGATATATTCTTGTTACAGAGGGCAGGTACAGTGACCAATGATCTACGTTCAGCAGATTATAATTTTGAGATGTTCTCATACCACATGAAACCCCTCCCCCCTTTCACCTCCCTCTACTCATCCTCTACCAGTTGTCAATAACGAGAGACAGCGAAGACACCGTTGGCGTAAGGGTCAATTACACCGTCATTTCCCTACGTAGGAATTGCGATGCAGAGAGAGAGAGAGAGAGAGAGAGAGAGAGAGAGAGAGAGAGAGAGAGAGAGAGAGAGGCCATTAGACGTTTCATGTCGACACCACCTCTAATCCAGTCTCATTCCAGTCGATCAGCTTCCAGGCTTGTTTGTTTTATGGATTCCAGGAGAGAGGATTGAAAAGGTTGAATGGTGATTATAATGAATGCAGTAATTTGGATGTTTGTTTTGTATACACGAATAATTTCGGCTATGAAGCGGACCCTTGTATGTAGATATTTGCCTATAATTATTTATGACATTTTATATAATTAGTAAGCAAATGCATACGTACATCCGTTCACCTTTTTAAGTAATGTACTATATTGTTTGGGAAATATCTCACAAAAAAACCTTTCAAAGGCATTCTGATAATAACAATTTCATAGTTTCTGCAGCAAACTATGATTTTAACCTTCTCTTCAACCTAAAAGTTCATCTACATAATTTTTGAACGAGAATACCGAGATGAACATAGCTGCTCAACGCAAATTCGGTCCTTGCAAAGGAAAGACAGTCGATTACAGTTGTAGATTTTAGGGTTCCGGGGTACACAGAAGAAGAAAGACTCAAAATCATGCACAAAATTGCATAAAAGATGGGCACTGTTAGACAGCAAAGAGCTCTCTCTCTCTCTCTCTCTCTCTCTCTCTCTCTCTCTCTCTCTCTCTCCTCTCTCTCTCTCTCTCTCTCTCGTAGCCTAATGCGCTATAAAGTTATCTTCTGGCTCCCTTTCCATGTATTTGTGTTGCTCCTTTCAAAATATTGTTTGAGCCACTGGCAGTTATCGGAACCTAGCCGAGGAATTTTACTACATGAATGTTTAAACTATTCTTGCTGATTTCGGTGGGTTCTGAGCTTTTATGTTACAGCCCTTCGTCCTGACACTGTAATGAATTAGCAGACCCCAAGCACATATTTTTTAAATGTGAATCACATGCCTTTTAATGAAGATGATATAGTTTTTTTTAGATGGAAAGTGTATGAAAAATTAGTATGGTCAATATTGAAAGAAGAATTACTGTCCACTCTCGCTGCAAATACAAAGGTACTAGCTACTGTTATTTATTCTTTCATAGTTAATAGAAAATTGCACGAATACCCTTCATCACGTCTTTGTAATACAACCGAACAAAAGAATCTAATACGTGGAATCACTTGACTGCCTCCCCCAACTGCGCCCCCACTCACATCCCCGATATCATGTTCATTGTCACTTTTTCTTCCCCGTAATCAAATTTGAGCAAATCGCAGCTAATGACTAGTTCTCGTTAAGGTTCGAGACAACCTCTACTTTACATAATTATGACGCATTGATAACAGGTTCCTCATATTCTCGATCGTCCAACGCCTGGTCGGAGTTGTTCTTTTTCCCCGAAGATGTCTGGTAATAATGACGTTGAGACTCACAACTCCACTATAGAAGCCATTAATGCCATAAGTCAACTTTGGGTATGTCAACATGATTTTTTTAAGATGAGGAATGATAGCCTTTGTTAGTTATTACGTTTTTAATGTAATTTATGAATTATGATTTTCGCAGAATAGGAATTGCCGTAGATTCAAATCCGAAGAGCTATGTCGACGACTTGGTGTTTACTAATCTGTCCTACCATTCATTTATATATATATATATATATATATATATATATATATATATATATATATATATATATATATATATAATGTGTGTGTATACATATACATAAATACATATATAGATATATATCTACATATATATTTATATAAGTATATATATATATATATATATATATATATAATATATATATATATATATATATATATATATATATAGAATGGTAGCCTGGTAGTACAGATTAGTAAACACCTAGTCCTCGACACATCCCTTCGGATTTTAATCTTCTAAGGCAATTTATATAGGCATAAAAAGACCATAAACAGACGCGAGTGGAAAGATATGTCTGAGGCCTTTGTTCTGCAGTGGATAAAGAGCCTTTAAATGTGTACGCATTGCTTCAGGTAATTAAAATTTCAAAATTACTTAATCATCAAGCGTTCGAGAGTCGTGATGGCTCATGATTAAACCTCCCTACATACAAAGTATTTATAATTGGACAATGAAAAAGAAATTGGTCTTGCCCCTTTTCCATTCTCTAGGACTGTAGGCCTACTTATATTTTTACTATTTTGCTTGTATTACTTTCCATGGCTATCCCGTAGGTCCCTCTGGTAAATGAAATACCTCCCAAGGGTGTTTAAGTATATAAGGTTTTACAATATTGTTTTTACATTCACTCAGTTATATCAGGAATAAAGTTTCGCAAATAACAAACCAACCAGAACTTTAATTTCATTATGCTTCTTGTGTCTGCTAATATCCATATTATGAAAATAAAAATACAAGCATTAATGATATCAGCTGGAAAATTGTACTGAATGAGTATATTTGTGTTTCTCTCCTAGGGAGCCCATTATTGTTATTATTTTGTGTTATTAAAACTGTTCTTGTTGTAGTTGTTGTGGTCGGGATTATTATTATCAACATGATCACCATGGCGGAATTAAACATCCCGTGAGAAACGTCCTCCCTGAAAACCCTTAATGCTGATCGATCGTGGAATTGTCGTGTAATATTTTCCTGATAAGATGATCCGGGTTATTCCCCTCTGAAAAGAAATCAGCGATCCCGTTATCTGCGGAGAAATCTGGACGACGGGAGATAAATGAAGGCGCCTAATAGAAAGATCTAATCCCCTAACAACAGGATCCGATCGTAAACGATGCCAACCATAGGGAATGGCTAGGGACGGAACGGGATCAAGCACTAAAAGAGGAGACCCGTTTTGTTTGTTTTATATATTTTCCCGCTTAGTTTTGAAAATGACATTCGTTTGATATCGTCCGCTGCTTTAATCTCACGCCGGAGTTGGACGAGTCATAAAAATGACCGTAAAAATAGCAATCGTTCCTTTATAATCAAGCCTGGAAGATGGAGGAAATGTCCTCCCCATGAGTTGTCGTAGTCAGCAAGGGTCTCTCTGGAGAAGGCCAGGGAGTCTCGAGCGGTTGATGACAAATGAGGATCGGGTCGGCGCTTGTCACAACCCGCGCTAGGTGGTGCCCCTGTCGCATTTTTCATGCTCATATGGGGGACTCTTGTAATGCTCCCCCACAATACACAGGGCTCAACGCTGTCTGGTAATGGCCCAGCATTAGCCACATGGGCTTACGCCATTCTTTCCAGACTTATGTGCCATCGCTGGAGGGCGACAGAGCCACTTCGAGGACGTGTCAAAGTGAGATTTCCGTTGTCCACTCAAGGAGAAATCGTTATAGTCCTAACAAATTATTTGCCTTCATTTTTTTGTGATTAAAATGCTACAATCATCTATTCAGCTCAGAGCCAAATGATTTTCTGGTGTACTGAATAAAATCTCCCCAACCGCTTAAAAAAAAAGAAAAAATGTAATTGAGGTCCTTTACGTCAATAGGCGTAGGAGATGATGATGATGATTATGGTACATGTATATGCATACTTCTATATACACATATAGATAGGTATTATTTTGCATGCATAACGTAGAAATGTGAATATGGTTTTACTCACATGAACACATACAAACACAACAGACAGTTACATAAACATATGGATAACTCGAACCCTGGAACGTGGGTAGTTTGTTTTAATATTGAAAATATTTTTTCGTAAGTTATTTAGATTATTGTTAGTTTTAGTATTATAATTACGAAGTCAGTATTTTTTTTCTTACATAACTAATTATAAAGAATTAACTCATTTTAGATAGCTCTTAGTGAGTTTTGAATATCTGGATGTTGACGGATGGTTAGTATTGACCCAAAATTCAAAATGTGAAATGATGTGCTAGCTATAAATTAAGATAAGGGAACCCATGCCTTGTATACTCTACAATAAATTGTATATTAAGAAGTGCTTTTATTTCACTTTTGTGTAGACCTTTCTATATAAAAATAGTTCTTTTTTTTATAGAACCATATAACTTTGAGAAAATTATGTAGTTCTATGCAATACATTTTTCATGTTTGAACTTTGTTTTCATTGATTATTATTACGAAAAAGAATTCCAGCTTTCGTTTCTCCTAATTACCAGAATCGGATTCCTGTGTAATCTTAATAAAGACAATATTCAAATTTTCATTGTTTTCATATCCTTGATATTTAACCAACTATTCCTAAAATATGCTCTACAAGTGCATGGTATGCAAAACTCATATTTTTATTACAATTTTCTTTTGTAGCCCCAAAATCTTACCGCATAATTCTTCCTAGTCTCCTATCTGGAGTTTCGTAGATTTTTGTCCAAGTTCGTTAATATCTTGTGGGGGTAATTATTATAAGGAGCACTGACAAGATCACAACAGTATTATATGTAGTCACACTTACTTGATGATGATTATTAATATTTTTTATTATTACCATTGTTATTCTTGTTTGGTTTTATCATCATCATCACCCTTATTATTCTTATTATTATTATTATTATTATTATTATTATTATTATTATTATTAATATTATTATTAATAATAGCGGTCAAAGTTTTTATAGATAAAAACATTTGGAAAAGAAAGAACAGGATAATGTAAATCGATGTCAAATTAAGTCAATATCTATTTACAATGAAACAGATAATTGGAAATATATGTATAATACGCACCTAGTAAAGAGAAATGTAATCTAGTTTAAGCCCTAGACAAGGAAACATAAGTTCATAATAGGGTAATCCAATAGTTTATGCCATGTTGACAGTATTGGTTTTATTATCAATACAACGTAAGGAAAATAAATGTCGCATCTAAGTTGATCCGGTAACCAGAAATGATGAAGGTAACCGGACATTTTGGGTTGAGACAATAATGGTTGACGTTTCAACTGACGAACACAATTCTTGCAACAATCTTTTGAGAACGAAAATCCCTTGAATTATGCAGCAAACGCTACCTGAAAGTAAGTTTAAGGATAAATTAATCTATGTAACAAAATTTCTGCTATTTAGTCACTAGTTAGGAAAAATATTCTGTCACTTGAAAATGCAGATTTTTTATCTAGGTAAATGATTTATAGCTAACATAAACTGTATATATATATATATATATATATATATATATATATATATATATATATATATATATATGAATTCTGTGAAGAAACTACGAATATTTGAAGAGATACTTCTTATATTTATATACGAAGGATTGTTAAAATTCTAACAATGGTAGATATAAATCTTTCAACTCCTGCTAATTATATCGTAAGATGTTTAGGCTTTTAATGCCCGGAAAAATTCACCCTGTCATATTTGAATTTACGTTTACTATTTTTAATTAGCATCATCTAAAAATCACTAGTGTGTTGTTTCATCATTGAGAAATCATGTCTCGTCTATTTATAATCGGACACCTCGTTTATATTTTAAGGTGAAAATATCTTCCAACTCTTGGATTTTCCCTTCATGATATATGTTGAAAGTTATCATATCAGCAGGAGTTGTATAACACGATAAAACATCCATTACGTTTGATGTGATATACTGTACCTTATTAGAATTTTCTCTTTATTGAAGCACCGTTCTTTCTTATTTTTCTGATTGGTGTTCAAAAAAGTGGTTTGTCTTTTCTTATACCTGGGCAATAACGCGATCTTACGACTGTTCGGACTTTCACATAAGAATTGATAGTCTTCAATCGTATGCTAACCCTTATAGCTGGTTGATACGTCATGCTGCTGAGGCACAGCAGAAATCCAAATGAGTTTTAATGGTGTTTGGAAGTGCCATTCACTGCACACAATATTTGCGAACTATACTTTCTCAGCAATGATTTACAAATAATGTTGATGTTCTTTTCAAATAGTAGCTACTCCCTTAAAGCAATATTATACATAAAACAACATATAATGTCATTGAAGTTTCCAAAGTTTATAGTGCAATTCTTAGACAGTGGTTAGAAAATCCATCTTGAAGATTTTAATTGGAATAAATATACGGCCAAAAATCTTTGTCAAAGACATGAGCATAATTATGAGATATTGTAAAAAGAAAAAGCTAATAATCTTAGGAGCCTTATATCCACACACAACTGGAGAGAAACTTAATTTAAACATGAGATAAGCCTGTATGAATTGTTATAAAGAAAAAAAATCTAGTAAATCTTAGCTATTTATCTTTGCAGACCTTTATGTAAACCTAGTGTAAGCATAATAGTAATGTTTTGCCAAATATCTTACTTCTCATAATTACTTATAGCATTCATTCAATTGGCACCCTTTGGGGAGGAAAATAAGGTCCAGATTCCAGAATCTCTTCAGTAGTAGAGATTTATATACAGTAAACCAGGTGACGCAGTTCCGGTAGGCCCTGCTGCTTCCTCCCGTGCCTTAGATGACCGCGGAGGTAGCGGCAGTAGGGGATTCAGCGTTATGAAGCTTCATCTGTGGTGGATAACGGGGGAGGGTGGGCTGTGGCACCCTAGCAGTACCAGCCGAACTCGGTTGAGTCCCTTGTCAGGCTGGGAGGAACGTAGAGAGGAGAGGTGCCCTTTTTTGTTTCATTTGTTTGATGTCGGCTACCCCCCAAAATTGGGGGAAGTGCCTTGGTATATGTATGTATGTAAACCAGGTGACGTAGAAATTCATGTTAAGTCTTTTTCTTTTCCTTCGTTGATTGTTGCTTGTTTTAAACTAAATAATGTTGTTATGTTAGCATTATAATTGTCTTTCTTAGTAGTTTCCTTGCATGGCTGTTCTTGCAAATTACTCTTTTCATCAGCTCTTTGAAGTTCAGCATGTTAATATGTATAGTTGGTGCCAAACTGGATAATATATAGGGTGAAATGCGGATGATTTTGAAACCTACCACAGAAAACTTATTTATTTTCTTCTGATGGGAATTTGGGTAATATATATATTACGGCAATATTCATTTTTGGTTTAAACCAAGAAAATGGCAAAATTCCAGGTGTAGTTCTTCAAATTGAGTACCGCACGCAACAATGAACATTGAAGGTATGGTATAATCCTTATATATTAATTGCATATTTGGTAGAGGTGTGCATCATAGAATAACTCTAAAGGTTGCGTTTTCACATCTAATTATGAAACAGAATTTTATTGATGTTATGTATGTTGACACGGTCTAAATCTTTGTTCTGGATAATATAAAAAAAATTAACGAAACATTTTTTCAGATATTGCTTTTGGGCTTATTTCTTAATGGTAGAACAACCACTTATAACTATGTGTAAAAAGGAAAGTTTATCATAAGGATATATGCTGTTGGTTTCAGATAGTATTCACCATTTTCCATTCTATCTTATCAAGTAAGCATCTCTCTGGACACAAGTCTCATATCTATATTTAAATATATCCGTCATCATATGATTATTGTCATCATAGCAATTTGTAAAGAAGCAGTATTCGTAAGAAAAAAGTCAAAGAATCGTGGACAAATCAGCAAGGTGTCGATGAATAACATGAGTGGGAAGAGAAAGAAAATGTAAAGATGGATGTAGAAATTCAATCACATATAGTAGTTGATTTAAAATTGACCGTTTTAAGAAAATAAATGAGAAGGGATAGAAATGTATAGATGATTGTACATAATGGCTATAAAAAGGAAATTCAAACCAACATCACCAGAGGCTTTGGTGCAATATTTACATGGTTGCTAAAGGGTTTTGCTGTAAACTCCTTTTCACTATTGTATTCCATTAACTACAGCAGCTCTAATTGAAAAAGTAAATAAAATCGACGAATTGCAACAATACCCACCAATTGCGCAATTCACGGTTGCCCTTGAGAATGGGTACTCAGGAATGTTGACGAAATGAATCACCAGAAAATGTCTTTTTTTTTCTTTTTGGATAATTGCTTATCCTGAATGAGGTTCACTCATTAATGTTTTTAGAACACATCGGCATTTTGTAAAACAGGGGGAGATACATAATCGACGTTCAGTATGAGTGTTTTGCTATATTCCATCAGTAATTAAGGTTTTTACTCAAAGTATGAAGGACATTGGGTTCTTATGAAAGGTAGAAGGTAATTGGAATCTATTCTTATATCATAGCATCCCTAAGCTTTTAAATCAGTGTATATTTTGTAAGAATAATTTTCTTCCAGAGAAATTAAACTATTACACAAGCTTAAGACAAAGGTGTAGACCGTACATCAAAGCTAATCTGAATGAAAGGTTTCACTTATAACGCATTAGTATATTTCTTTACTAGACTGAATATTTATATACATCACAATTGGCATACATTCAGGAATTTCAGCGGTATTTGTTTCAAGAAACATGGTTTATTTAGTCTTTTCAGCTGATACCATCCCATGCGAAGTAGCCTCTCCTTCGTTAGGATTTAGCAAAATAATAGTTTTATAGGTAACAATTGTAGCATGATTTTCATAGAATGAAAGTTTGCTTCCTACCTATTTAGGAGGATTTTTGTTGACAACATTAGACACAAATACATCAAGAAATTAATGTTTGCATTGGAATTTTTGCGCTCATGGTATTATACAAAACCTGTTCAGGAATTGCCCTTACGATATTCAGAAATAAAGGCTTCAGGTATTGGTTATTAGACTCTCGTTGTTCCTTCGTTTGTTCGTGTGTACAGATAGACAGGTGGATACACATTTTATATGCTATATATACGTATATAGATACATATATATATATATATATATATATATATATATATATAGATAGATAGATACACATATATGTGTACATATAAATTTATATATATATATATATATATATATATACAGTATATATATATAAATAAATAAATATATATATATTTATATATATTATATATATGTATATATATATATATATATATATATATATATATATATCTATATATATATATACTTTATTTATATTGAAGAGTTGAAGGTTTAACTGAATTAATTTATTTATTGTATTCCGTCTTAATTGCATTTTCCAGTTTCTCCTTACATGTGAGCTTCATTAGGGAATTTTATTTTTTCAAATTTGTTATAGTTAAATAAAGATACATTTTCTTATACGAAACGTCTTTCCTGTACATTCTACATGTCAGTCATTAGCTGATCAAGATTGTTTTCTGTTATCGACCCCCTGCTTATTCCTCTCTCTCTCTCTCTCTCTCTCTCTCTCTCTCTCTCTCTCTCTCTCTCTCTCTCTCTCTCTCGTGTTTCTTGAATAAATCCCGACCGTAGGGCGAAACAATAATTTCTCACAGAATTGTTGAAAAGCGGAGAAATAACTCCCGTAGGGAGAGGGGGAGGGTTAGGGGGTTGGTCCTCCCCTATGCCAGAGGAGAGAGAGGGGGGCGTCCTCCCCTATGCCAGAGGAGAGAGGCACAGGGGGCCTGGCGGAAATGATAAATTCCCATCCTAACGCGGCGTGATGGATGCAGAAGAGAAAACCCCGAGATGTGAAAAATGAAGGCGGCTGCCTCGGCGGTCATATCTCACGCACTTTCGCGGCTTATGACGCCTTGAGAAGTTGTGCCTGGCTAAATTCCATTAAGGATATTAATAGTAGGATACGGCAGAAAATACAGAAGAACTACCACTATCGCGGGCCCGCAAGCCCCCGCCGTCGTCGTCCTTCAGCCTGAGCTACCTCCTACTTCTTTCTGCCTCTGACCAACCAGCCAACTAACAACAACCACCCACCATCACCTACCTCCCTTTTCTGATCTCTCCCATCGGTTTCTCAAGTCTCTCTTTCTTGCATGTTTTCTTCACTTGCCGTAACCCTCTCTTTTCTCATCTCTTGCACTTTCTTTTTTCCCACTTCTCCGTCCACCTTCTTTCTCTCCATCCCTCTCTCCTCCCTTTTGTTTTGTTCCTCATTCTCGTTATCCCTCATCTTCCGAGCTAGCAAACAGCAGCATCCAAAGGACGACGGCAGACTTAAAGGCGGTCGTCTCGAGCGAAGGCGAATAGAAATCCGGTCAATTATGATCTTTTGTGTTGGAAATGGGTGATGAATTAACGGGGATATGGGTGATGAATGAAGGGAGAAGCGGGTGAAAATCTTGATGGGAGGGCTGAAGGTAATGTGGAGGAATTGGACGAAGAACAGCAGAACGAGTTTTTATGAATGTCAGTCAATTTCCGAACGATTTTTTTAAGGGGCATAGGTTGGTTTTTACATGATATAAATGGTTACCTAAACGACTTGTTAATGGTTTAGATGGTCTATAGTTCGTAGCACTAAGCATTGATGTTCCTTATCATAATTAATCTTGCTTGAACTAACCTTAATTAATCTTAATCTAACTTGCTTGGCCTAACCTTATCTAACTTAAGGTTTTACTCTCGATTCACTCTGTAGTTAGTTAAGAAGGGCAGTGCATCCTATATTAATTCTTGAACCATTGAAAACCTCAGTTTGACATAGTTTACTTAAATACGGTTTTATACATGTCATTAGTATAATTAATTAAAGTTTATAAGTTATAGCACTACTTGTTGTAATTGCACACAAACTATTGCAAGCATGGTTGAAGTGATCACGCGTCCTAGTTTGAACAATGATAATTGCAAACATCTGGGTACATCAACATTTACAGAATTATTAAGTACATTGGAAGCGAGTTGTTGTTGGTCTTCATAGCATTCTTCTTCTACCTCTTACAATTGTTAACATAACAACAGTATTGATTATACTTGTTGATATTGTCGAAGTATGAACTGTAGCAATTAGATTATTTTAATTCTATTGCACTTAATAATGATTTATTTCATATTCTAAATTTCTTTGATACAAAGAATGATCGTCGAAAAAAATATTTTTGTTCTTGAAAGATGATTTTTGTTCTTGAAATATGATTTTTGTTCTTAAAAGATGATTTTTGTTCTTAAAAGAAGATTTTTGTTCTTGAAAGATGATTTTTGTTCTTAAAAGATGATTTTTGTTCTTCCCATTAATATATTTCTCCTGCTATTTTATCATATTGTCATTGCACTAGAATATTCACTGTTTACAAATGATTACTAAATATGATATTTTTTTTACTTCCTTATTTTCCAGCCAGGATACTACTTAGGCCTATGATAAGACAATAGGCCTTGTCTGGCACTGACCCTCCTGAATAATGCGTAGCAGCTGGATGAGTGCCAGCCTTAGAGTTAATAACATCAGCATGATGTAGAATTGAC
Organism: Palaemon carinicauda; assembly: GCF_036898095.1. Taxonomy (NCBI): domain Eukaryota; kingdom Metazoa; phylum Arthropoda; class Malacostraca; order Decapoda; family Palaemonidae; genus Palaemon; species Palaemon carinicauda. The sequence continues at coordinate 12,637,334 of NC_090764.1, forward strand.
GGTAAATTTGTCGTACATTAACTGTCTGTCTGTGTCTTCCTGTCTGTGACTCGCTGTATTTTCTTTATGAAATTCAGTTTATTTAGTTTTTAGTCTCTCTCTCTCTATCTATCTCTCTCTCTCTCTCTCTCTCTCTCTCTCTCTCTCTCTCTCTCTCTCTCTCTCTATTTGCTAGAGTTTCGTTCGCATTATATAGAATTTTCACTGCCTTTTTTGAAGTTTTATTTTTTTTAAACAACCGTGACATCACAAAGGATTTTATGGTTAGTGTGATGAGAGAAGTCAGATATTGAAAAGAATAAGTTTATATATTGGTGAGAACAGAGAAAAGAGAGAAAATGTGAAGAATAATGTTTTATAGGTAAATGGAGGCAAGAAAGACTAGTATGGCTGAGGGAAGAATGAAAATTGTTGATATGGAGGTGTGTTTGAAAATAGATGTAACGGTTACAGTAGCATGAGAATTAAAGGGAGTCATTAAGTAAGTGAAGAATGGATTGTGAGAAGATATAAACACCTTTCTGTTACAATTCTTCGTCTTATCAGTAGTTCCTTGGGTTTACCTCTCCTTTTATTCCCAAAACTTCCGAAGGATTCTCACTTTCATTGACTAACTATCTATCTTCATCTTTTATATTTCTCTGTATTTCAAGTATTTTTGCATACAAATGCAAGTTCTTACAAATCCCACTTATTTTTTTTTTCTTTGCATGTACCACCCTCATCTTCCATAAAGGTGAGTTGGCTCAGCAATTCCTTTGAATAGGCTATTCTTATATTGGCTTCCAAGAATATTCTTCATTTAAATTTTTGCAAACGTTATAATACATCCATTGCTTCGTCTGTTTCGTAACGTCCTTTTCAGTCTCATTGTGATTATCCACTCCATTTTGTTATGAATTTCTATGCTAATCAGGCATTGCTATTCTCTCCTCATCCCTGTGTTTGTTACTATATCTTTCTACATTTTGGTTAACCTTATATGTACACTTTTGCTTACTTATTTTCATTTCCAACTGTATTCTCTTGCAGAAATAAATTGAGATTCTTTCACCAGTCTCTGTTGCTTCTCATAATTTTTCCTTATAAAGTTTTATCACCTCCAACTAGCAACAACTCCCCATTCATGTCATGACTTTTATTGGAATTCATCTCGACATCCTTACTGTTTTTTTTAATATATATATATATATATATATATATATATATATATATATATATTAAAAAAAAGATAATGCTTCTCATTATCTTTACTAATTAAGTTTTATCACCTCCAACCAGCAACAACGCCCCGTTCATGTCATGACTTTTATTGGAATACATCTCGACATCCTTACTGTTTTTTTAATATATATATATATATATATATATATATATATATATTAAAAAAAAGATAATGCTTCTCATTATCTTTATTAATTAAGTTTTATCACCTCCAACCAGCAACAACGCCCCGTTCATGTCATGACTTTTATTGGAATACATCTCGACATCCTTACTGTTTTTTTAATATATATATATATATATATATATATATATATATATATATATATATTAAAAAAAAGATAATGCTTCTCATTATCTTTATTAATTAAGTTTTATCACCTCCAACCAGCAACAACGCCCCGTTCATGTCATGACTTTTATTGGAATACATCTCGACATCCTTACTGTTTTTTTAATATATATATATATATATATATATATATATATATATTAAAAAAAAGATAATGCTTCTCATTATCTTTATTAATTAAGTTTTATCACCTCCAACCAGCAACAACGCCCCGTTCATGTCATGACTTTTATTGGAATACATCTCGACATCCTTACTGTTTTTTTAATATATATATATATATATATATATATATATATATATATATATTAAAAAAAAGATAATGCTTCTCATTATCTTTATTAATTAAGTTTTATCACCTCCAACCAGCAACAACGCCCCGTTCATGTCACGACTTTTATTGGAATTCATCTCGACATCCTTACAGATGTTTATATATATATATATATATATATATATATATATATATATATATATATATATATATATATATATATATATATATATATATAAGCCAATTGTACATGGACATACTTGCATGAGTTTCACTAATGCAGACAAATGTTACTGGTCTGTCTGTATATTGCAACTAAAGCTTTAGTTTCATTACAAAACTTCTAATTGCCCTAAAAAATTACTATCTGAACTATACATTTAATGAGTCACATCTCTATTATTTACTCTATATATAATTTCCTGTAAGAAACTTCGTTTCACAAAATAAACGATTACAAGAATCTAAAGGAGCATAGAAGTATATTTCATTTCCATTATTACGTAAATAATAAGGAAAATTAAACAAAATATTCTCTCTCTCTCTCTCTCTCTCTCTCTCTCTCTCTCTCTCTCTCTCTCTCTCTCTCTCTCTCTCTCTCTCTCTCTCTCTCTCTCAACTTCTTATCCAATTAATATCTTAGGATTGTTAAATACACACACACACGCACACACGCACACACACACACACACACACACACACAATATATATATATATATATATATATATATATATATATAAAGAAACATGGAATAGTTATTTTCTCTAATTGCATGTGCTTGTCTGTATGCACGCTTATCTAAAAATGTTATCATTATCTCTAGTTTATTTAATCAATAAAAAAAATGTGTTTTTTTGTCTTTCTGTAACTAGTGATTTTTTTTTCACATTTTTCCCCTTCCTCTTATATGAAACCCAAATTTACTTCTTAATTGTATTATTTTTGAATCCCTTATGCGAATATATCAATAATTAGCCTCTGTCGTGTGTCTTTCTTGACGTCACTGACGTTTAATACGTAACTCTGACATTATTTCCGTCTTGGCTGGAGTCAATACACCTTTATTAATGTTTTGCAAGGGAGAAACTCGTGGAAAATAGATACGCCAGCCTAATGTACACGACCTTTTATACAAAAAGTCATTAGTAATGAGATACCCCCGCCTTATTTCTGTAATGAACCTAATTGAATGTTGTTCTAGATGCTGTCCGCAATAAGTGATTATATCAAATGATGAAAACAACAGTCGGTAAATGAGGCCTTCTTGTCCCTTTCGTAGATCTATGGCTCTTTTTTTTTTCCTTCTTCTCTCTTATTTAGGTCAACATGTTTGAGGTGATTAGATGAAAAATATCTGTGAGATGACCCTCTTATTCGACGATTTTTCATTATTTATTTGCGGTTGAAAATTGTTCATTTTCTATGTTGTTTTTGGCGATCATATTTATCCACAGTAATTGTAAATAAAAATTGAATCGATACATACAGGGATTTACTCCAAATAGTTGCTATCTTGTGAGGGAAATTTCACTGTTTTGATTAAGATTTAAATATCTTTATAATCCGAATTGGCACCTCAGTTCCCGGGCTGACCACCCTTCGCTATCGCCTCCCTGCTTCCTAACTCTTTCCCCTCTTATTATTTTGTAATAACACGCGTTCCCATGTGTAAAGAGGGTGATCCGAACCCTTTTATCGAGGATACACATAGGGAGGTTTTAATCTCGTTTTGTGTACATTCCGATCCCCCTATTTTTCTGGGCAGTTGATGCTCATTTGTCAGCAAAGAATGGAATCGGGAGGGAAACGAGGAAGGGTTGTGGTGTTTATGACACAAACATGTCGCGGAATTTTGGATTAACTCCCAAATTATTGTTTTCGTCCTTTTTTTTTTTTTTTTTTTTTTTTTGCGTGTTGTTTAATTGTGTATGCTGTTTACCTTTTCTGAGTGGGGATACCTCAACGTGGTGAAAGGGTATTTGTATCGCCATGATCAGCAAAGTTGTACTAGTCAGGGACACCTATACTAAGTTGGTCTGAGGTGAGCGACCAGACTAAAGTTTCCCATCATCACCAATCTGCAGTGGCCAGCGTGGTGGTGAAAATTGGCTAAACCACAGACATAAACGAAGATATGTCTTGAGGCTCTTGTCCTGCAGTTTAATATATAGAAACGGCTGCATTTGATGTTATGATTGCTGTTTACAGAGAATAAGTGTTAAGATTTGGACGTTATTTGTGGTGTAAAAATTGTCTGCTTTAACTTTGGAGTGAAGATTTCTTTAACCTGATTCCTGCTTTGCGTCCTGAAGCTTCTCTTTAAGTTTGTTGTGATTCCTATGTACCATTGCTTTGAATAGGCAAGTTAAAAGATCTCGGTGATATCAAATACTCAGTTATTAGATACTATAACCGCCATATTTTCCCATGTGGTATTTTGGTGAAGTTTAATACATTCACTTTTACGTGTTTGTATACCTTGTATACTATCAACTCGGCAATTTAATTTTAGCGAAACCAGCAGTCTGTCCTACCTTTTGAAGCTTTTTTTTCTTTTTCTTTTTAAATATATATATATATATATATATATATATATATATATATATATATATATATATATATATATATATATATATATATATATATATATATATATATAGACACCATTAACACTATGACGCTTCATTTTGAGCATGTTGCATTTTTGATAGGTTCAAATATCTATGGCCAGTTCTGAATGAAGTTATATGTCTTATATTTACTATAAACGCATAGTTAGCAGTTAATCCTAACTATTGTTATATACTAGTCTTTTTCTTTGACTTTGACCCCATGCTCAATATAATTTTTTTTTTTGCTCTTTTCTTTGCTGTGTTTTTGTGTTTTTCTCATGATAATAGTGATGGTGATGAAAATAATATTTTTTTTCATACTGATAGAATTATTAACCATGAATATTTTTGGAGGTTAAAACGATTGACATCTTGCTTTTTCACTTAGAAAATAGATTCTCACAAAAGATTTTCAGATTTGATGGAGAGGTTTATCTACTTCACACAAAAATATCTGTTTGTAAATTGATTTTGTGTCAGACTTTACTATGAACTGCATAATGCAAGCTCTGCTTGCTGAAAGTATTTGTTTAAGCGCATAGGTTATGTTTGTGCTTTGGCGTAGTAAATTTTCTCCAGGACTCTCAATCCCATACTGCAATAGGTTATAGAATACTATTGGTTCATTTCCAGTTTTATGACCATAATTATCGTGACACAACTTTTTCAAATGAAAGTTCGTTTTGAGAATATGTTAACAAAAAATGTGTTGGAAAGTATTCTAGATAGTTTTCAGTGTGACGATAGTGCCTCTTTTGATTTTAATTCGTCTTAATTTTTTATGAGTTTGTGTGGAAAGGGTTCCTTTTTATGAAAGCTTCTTTTCAGAATATTTTTTGTTATCCATCATAATTCCCATTGCTTCATAACACAGAATTTTTCATTCATGACCTCTACTTTCTTCTTCGTAAAGTTTAGAAGAGACTTTTCAGGTATGGAAAGCAGCTCTTCTAGAAGGACACTTCAAAATCAAACCATTGTTCTCTAGTCTTGGATAGTGCCATAGTCTCTGTACCATGGTCTTCCACTCTCTTGGGTTAGAGTTCGCTTGCTTTAGGGTACACTCAGGTACGCTATTCTATCTTATTTGTCTTCCTCTTGTTTGCTTTTGTAAGTTGTTATAATTTATAAATGAGAGAATTATTTCAATGTTACTGTTCTTGAAATATTTTATTCTAGTTTCTCATTACTATTCTTACAGTTTATTACCTTATTTCCTTTCTTCACTAGGCTACTTTTCCCTGTAGGGGCCATTGGGTTTATAGCATCCTGCTTTTCCAACTAGGGTTGTAGCTTAGCAAGTAATGATAATAGAAAGTACGCAAAACCCCACACTTCAAAAAGATCTTGCACAGATAAATTTATGGCAATATTGTTCTTATATCCCTAAAGAGAACCAATACGTCGTAATTAGTTTCCCTTCTGTGAATATTTCTTGGACGGCTTTTTTCTTTCAGACTAAATGGAGAGTAAGAGAGACCAAAGGTCATTCCAGTTCTAGGGCATTAATGCTTTATGGACTGGAAAGCGAACCGCATCGTTCCCTCGTGTAAGGGGCCATTCGAAGGCACGCAGGTTTATGCGAGGGCTTTTTGAAGCTTTTAACCCCCTCCTCTGAATGGATTTCTCTTTCTGGAGTGTGCCATGGTGATAAGCTCACTTATAATGTGCTTCTTGTGACCCTGTTGCTACCGCCTGATGGATGGGAAGTCCGGAACGAGAAGGGTCTTTTGATTACGGGGCTTTTTTTGAGGGGTAAGAAGTCCATAATTTGATTACTGGACGTTTGGAGGAGGTGAAACAATGATCAGGGAACTGTTTTATCTTTACATTGTATTGGTGCATGATAAATTTAAAGGGGTGTCGTTTACTTTATAGAATTGATTTATCGTGTTTTTTTTTATTTATTTTTTATATAAAATGTTACGTCAGGTTTCATTGTTGAATGTCCGAATTTTCAAAATGGAATTATAGTTGATAGAGACGTATTTTGTACGTAATTTTATGTACGAATTCATCATAATTTGAAGTTCTTCCAAGATTGCTTTTTATAGAATTTAACGTGAATAAGGTCGATCATAAGAGTAGTATTGAATTAATTTGTGATATAGAAAAATATTAGTAACTGCAGGTTGGTAAAAATGGGTCATAACAGGTATTTTTAGAAAAATTAGGAAAACTCATAGCAGCATCTGTTTGCAGATTTGCTTACATTATTTATTGGTAAAAAATGGGTCATGAAAGTCACTATTTATAAAATTAAGGAAAATCATTGTAACATATGTATTATGAACACATATTTAATATATATATATATATATATATTTATATATATATATATATATATATATATATATATATATATATATATATATACACACACACACACACACACACACACACACGCACGCAAATATTCGTATTTCCCATGATATGATGATCATTGTACTCACTCAACCTTGCCTAACATGTTATTGACCATGTTGCCTTGCTCCAAAACAAACGCATTTTCTTGCACAATAGTGAAAATTATATTTAGTTTCTATTTTTCATATGCTTTGAAAAGATTTTCTTGTTCTCTTAGGTTTTTTTTTTTTTTTTTTTTTTTATAAATATTTCCCTACCTTCATTTCATATATTTAACCATTTTAGTGTTCCTCATCACCATTTCGACTGAAAACTATTTGAATGTCTGCGTGACGTAATTCGGCCAATGGCTTACTTGGAAATAGCTTTTATCCACTCACGGCGTAAAGCCCATAATCCCCTTTGCGCTCTGGTTCCTCGTTAAATAGACATGAATACACCAGCGCACGCAACTTGGAACTCCAAGCGACGACTTGTTAAGGGTCGAAGTCGGTCATTTCTGGAAACCTCGTTTCCATTCCAGGCTGTGAGTTGTGGTCTGGAATCTATGATAATGATGCCATTACACTAACATATCAGGCTGGACACGAGCTGGCTTGGCAGGAAGATTCTTCAAGAGAGAGAGAGAGAGAGAGAGAGAGAGAGAGAGAGAGAGAGTGAGAGATATTCTGATATTCAACAACCAAAGACAGTATGGTATGTATTCTATGCAATGATGCAAATTAATGCTATCAAATCCAATTTGAGTTTAGTGAATGCTGAAGACATAAAGATAGATTACCCAGGAAAGTATTCTAGCAACTGCTTCATAGCACAGAATAAATGATTGCAGCTTTCGGACAAGCCAATGAATATGGAGCAACGAAAATGGCTGCCCGTCTCTCAGTCCCCCACCTATTGGTCAAGATAAACGGCCCGCCATTATTTTTATGTTTAAGGGGAGGCATCCTAACATACCCCCCAATCCCCGCACCCTTACTCCTTCACTACATTATGAAGTCTCGATGGCTGGATGTATGCAAGGGAAAAAGGGAAATAAAGTGAGGGGAAAATGGTAAAGGCCAGGAACATCCCTCTCCCCCCTACAGACTCCCAAGGGGAGATTATTATAGCAGCGGAGTTAGGGAGAAAGAGAGAGAGGAAAGAGATGAGGAGACTCCTACATAGACTGTGAAGGAAGCTTCAAGAAATACAAAATATTCGGTAGATTTAAAGAGATATTTCATTGTTTATGTGATTACTACAATGATTGCAACAGACATATCATGAAAAAGTATTTTTTTTTTTAGCTGTAGTTATATGCGTAATTGGCAAGAAGTATTTTTTAGCTTTTCTCATGAAATGCATTATTGCCAAGTAATTTTTTAGCTTTGTTTTGAAATGCATAATTGGTAAGATGTGTTTCAATTGGCAAGTAATTTCTAAACTTCTCTTTGGTAATGCGTAATTGTCAAGAAGTATTTTCTTTAGCTTTTCTTTATAAATGCATAATTGGCAAGACGTATTTTCTAGCTTTTCTCATGAATTGCGTTATTGGCAAGTAATTTTTTAGATTTCGTTTGAAATGCATAATTGGCAAGAAGTATTTTCTGTAGCTTTTCTTTTGGAATGCGTAATTGGTAAGAAGTAGTTTTTTAGCTTTTTCTTTTGAAATACAGTATTGGCAAAGAAGTATTTTTAAATCTTTTTTCAAAATGCGTTATTTGTAAGTAATTTTTTTTGGCTTTTCTTTTGAAATACGTAATTGGCAAGAAGTATTTTCTATAGCTTTTCCTTTGAAATGCATAATTGGCAAGAAGCATATTTTTTAGCTTTTCTTTTGAAAATGCGTAATTGGCAAGTAATTTTTTAGCTTTTCTTTTGAAATGCATAATTAGCAATAAGTATGTTTCAGCTTTTCTTTTGAAATGTGTAATTGGCATGAAGTATTTTTTTAGCTTTTCTTTTTAAATGCAATACTGGCTAGTATTTTTTTTAGCTTTTCTTTTGAAATGCATTATTGGCTAAGAATTCTTTAGTTTTTCTTTTGAAATGAATAAATGGCAAGAAGTATTTTCTTTAGCTTTTCTTTTGAAATGCGTAATTGGCAAGTAATTTTTTAGCTTTTCTTTTGAAATGCATAATTAGCAATAAGTATGTTTTAGCTTTTCTTTTGAAATGCGTAATTAGCAAGAAGTATTTTTTTACTTTTCTTTTTAAATGCATTACTGGCTAGTATTTTGTTTAGCTTTTCTTTTGAAATTTGTTATTGGCAAGTCATTTTTTCAGGTTTTCTTTTAAAATGCATAAATGGCAAGAAGTATTTTCTTATGTTTTCTTTTGAAATGCGTTATTGGCAAGTATTTCTTTTAGCTTTTCTTTTAAAATGTGTAAATTGCAAGACGTATTTTCTTTAGTTTTTCTTTTGAAATGCGCAATTAGCGAAAAGCATTTTCTTGAGCTTTTGTTTTGAAATGCTTTATTGGGGGTAATATTTTTAGCTTTTCTTTAAAAAAGCATCATTGGCAAGAAGTAGTTTTTAGCTTTTATGAAATCCATTATTGGCAAGAAATTTTTTAGCTTTTCTTTTGAAATGTGTAATTGGCAAGAAGTATTTTTTTCACCTTTTTTTTTTAAATGCATTATTGGCAAGAAGTATTTTTAGTTTTTTTTATGAAATGCGTTATTCGCAAGAAGTATTTGTTTGCTTTCCTTTTGAAATGCAGTTTTGACAAGTATTTATTTTAGCCTTCCTTTTGAAGTGCGTGATTAGCAAGAAGTAATTTTATGTTTTCCTTTTGAAATGCGTAATTTGCGAGAAGTATTTTTTAGCTTTCCTTTTTTAAAAGCATCATTGACAAGAAGATTTTTTTATCTCTTCTTTTGAAATGCATTATTGGCAAGTAACTTTTTAGCTTTCCTATTGAAATGCGTTAATGGCAAGAAGTATGTTTTAGCTTTTCGTTTGAAATAGATTATTGACGATTTTTTTTTTTAGCTTTTCTTTTTAATTGCGTTATTGGCAAGATATATGTTTTTAGCTGTTCTTTAAAAATGCGATATTGGTAAGCAAGTATCTTTTTTAGCCTTTCTTGTGAAATGCGTAATTGGCAAGAAATATTTTTTAGCTTTTTTTTTGAAATGCGATATTAGCAAGAAGTATTTTTTTGTTTTTCTTTAATATTCATAATTGGCAGTTTCTGAAGTACTTTACTATTAAGGAGTTTGGATTTTGGATCATTGCTGGTTTTGAGAAGGAAATGGCATAAAACTCAATATTCCTTCATGAAAGATTTGCAAACGGCTACAATTGCAAGTGTTATAAAAAATATATTTGTTATTTCATTAGTAATCCGCATACTTTTGTTATTTCCTTGACATTAGTACATAAAAAAACATATATGTAAATATATATGTGTGATAACATATATATATATATATATATATATATATATATATATATATATAATAATAATATATATATGTGTATATATATATATATATATATATATATATATATGTATATATATAATTATAAATGGTCTTCTGAAACTTGGACTACTTACAGGTGATTCATACAGGTGATTTTTCTGTGGTGTTACTAAATGAAAACTTGTTAAAATAAAGGATTGTGCGATACACATAATAAACTAGGTTAAAAAGAGCATAAGTAGTTTCTTAAAGATCTGTACTTTATAATATACATTTAGTTAGTCCCTAAGTTATCATTGTAACAAAAGGATGACGTTAGTAGCTTGTATACTTATTAGTGATTTTTTTTTCCTGGTATTACGTCACTTGTCGCATCATTAACAATTTGAATGATGCTTTTTGTCTCCCCCACAAAAATAAGAAAGGAAAAAAAAAAACAAAAAAACAAGCGATTGCATGCCCAGACCTGAGATGATAAGGGAAAGGTATAAACAACTGGGACCGACCTAATAAAAGTGTAAAGGTTAATGAACCAGGATTGACAGCAAGCAGGGAGAATCTTACAATTCTGCAAGAGAGAAAGAATGGAAGTCACCAAAAACGGTAACTGTTTGATATGGATTACGGTGGCCGTCCAAATGGACCTGTGTCAGATGTAGTATCCATAAACAGTAGACAGGGAAGTACCTTGCGACAGAGGTATAAAAACGTAAGGTGAAAACAGGGTCCCTTGGCAAGATGAATAGCTTCTTTGTTTATTTTGTTAGGATGGGAAAATCTAAATTTCCATTATATAGTGCATTGTTAAAAAGACACAAAATACTGCAAAAGTAGAATTTGCGTAAGATTTTATGTAGAGTATTAGCAGAAACATATGCAGTAGCCTTTTTTATCTGAAGGATAGGTATGAAGAGGTAATGGTCCACGGATAGGTATGCAGAGGTAATGGTCCACGGATAGGTATGCTGAGGTAATGGTCCACATTCAAATAGGCAAAGGTTATATTTTGTAACCTACTGCATCAAAGGTTTCAATGTGAAGTTCGATGATCTCAAAGATTCACATGATGGTATTTGCCTTGCTAGAGAAAATTTTTCAGAGCGATTGTTGAACCAACGTTCCTTATAGTAGTAGTGTGGATGTTGAATGCGAATAAGAGAAATAATTTTGATGTGAACTTAGTGATCAGTATGTATGGTATAAGAAAATTTTTTAGGATGATAATTGTGTAGTCATATGGAATTAGCAAAAAGGTTAGTTTAGATGAAATTAGGGATCAGAGTGTTTATAGGTGGTTTTAGTCAATTCTAAAAATGGGAAGACAATAGGTTGATGAAAAGAAAACTGTACACTAGGAATATAGTAGGTGTAAAAGACCAAGTGGAAATGAAGGGACTAGATATCTAGGATGTACTGTGCGAGTTTGCGTAAGAGTGTGGGGTGAATGATCCATTGGGAGGTATTCATAAAATTGAAGGATATCCTTGTAAGCATAAGGTAGAAGTACAAGCTAATTCTCTGAAGCAAAAGCTAGAAGTATAAGCAAATCTTTCTTTCCATATTCATAATAATTACCTTTTACTTGCGATGATATCCTCCAAGCAGAAGTAAAAGGTTGACTCGTGTTTCGGGAGTGCTTAGTTACATGTTGGAACTTGTAAGATTTCATTTGTGCTGTCAAGATAAGAAAGAGTTTAGTATTTATAATATGTATTTAATGCCCTGTTTTTACTTGTATTTAATTAATTTTACACATCAGAAAGAACACAGACGCTGCCGGCCTTCCCCAAAGCCTTGCTGGCGACATCTATCCCCCACCCCTTGCATTAGAAGTTCTTTCACCTCTTTTTAGCACCCACACCCCTTGCAATAGAAGTTCTTTGACATCTTTTTAGCTCCCCCACCCCTTGCATTAGAAGTTCTTTGACCTCTTTTTAGCTCCCCCACCCCTTGCATTAGAGGTTCTTTGACCTCTTTTTAGCTCCCACACCCCTTGCATTAGAAGTTCTTTGACCTCTTTTTAGCTCCCACACCTCTAGCATTAGAAGTTCTTTGACCTCTTTTTAGCTCCCCCACCCCTTGCATTAGAGGTTCTTTGACCTCTTTTTAGCTCCCCCACCCCTTGCATTAGAGGTTCTTTGACCTCTTTTTAGCTCCCACACCCCTTGCATTAGAAGTTCTTTGACCTCTTTTTAGCTCCCCCACCCCTTGCATTAGAAGTTCTTTGACCTCTTTTTAGCTCCCCCACCCCTATCATTAGAAGTTCTTTGACCTCTTTTTAGCTCCCACACCCCTTGCATTAGAAGTTCTTTGACCTCTTTTTAGCTCCCACACCTCTAGCATTAGAAGTTCTTTGACCGCTTTTTAGCTCCCCCACCCCTTGCAGTAGAAGTTCTTTGACCTCTTTTTAGCTCCCCCACCCCTTGCATTAGAGGTTCTTTGACCTCTTTTTAGCTCCCACACCCCTTGCATTAGAAGTTCTTTGACCTCTTTTTAGCTCCCACACCTCTAGCATTAGAAGTTCTTTGACCTCTTTTTAGCTCCCCCACCCCTTGCATTAGAGGTTCTTTGACCTCTTTTTAGCTCCCACACCCCTTGCATTAGAAGTTCTTTGACCTCTTTTTAGCTCCCCCACCTCTAGCATTAGAAGTTCTTTGACCTCTTTTTAGCTCCCACACCCCTTGCATTAGAAGTTCTTTGACCTCTTTTTAGCTTCCCCACCCCTTGCATTAGAAGTTCTTTGACCTCTTTTTAGCTCCCATACCCCTTGCATTAGAAGTTCTTTGACCTCTTTTTTAGCTCCCACACCCCTTGCATTAGAAGTTCTTTGACCTCTTTTTAGCTCCCACACCCTTTGCAATAAAGTTCTTCGACCTCTTTCTAGTTCCCCCACCCCTTGCATTAGAAGTTCTTTGACCTTTTTATTAGCTCCCACACCCCTTGCATTAGAAGTTCTTTGACCTCTTTTTAGCTCACACACCCCTTGCATTAGAAGTTCTTTGACCTCTTTTTAGCTCCCACACCCCTTGCATTAGAAGTTCTTTGACCTCTTTTTAGCTCCCACACCCCTTGCATTAGAAGTTCTTTGACCTCTTTTTAGCTCCCCCACCTCTAGCATTAGAAGTTCTTTGACCTCTTTTTAGCTCCCACACCCCTTGCATTAGAAGTTCTTTGACCTCTTTTTAGCTCCCCCACCTCTAGCATTAGAAGTTCTTTGACCTCTTTTTAGCTCCCACACCCCTTGCATTAGAAGTTCTTTGACCTCTCTTTAGCTCCCCCACCTCTGCATTAGAAGTTCTTTGACCTCTTTTAAGCTCCCACACCCCTTGCATTAGAAGTTCTTTGACCTCCTTTTAGCTCCCACACCCCTTGCATTAGAAGTTCTTTGACCTCTTTTTAGCTCCCACAGCCCTTGCATTAGAAGTTCTCTGACCTCCTTTTAGCTCCCACACCCCTTGCATTAGAAGTTCTTTGACCTCTTTTTAGCTCCCACACCCCTTGCATTAGAAGTTCTTTGACCTCTTTTTAGCTCCCACACCTCTAGCATTAGAAGTTCTTTGACCTCTTTTCAGCTCCTTTACCTCAAGCATTACAAGTTCTTTGACCTCTCTTTATAGCTCCCACCACTCTAACATTAGAAGTTCTTTGACCTCTCTCTTTAGCTCCCACACTTCTAGCATTAGAAGTTCTTTGACATATATTTCTAGGTTCCGTACTTTTAGAATTAGAGGGTCTTCGATCTATATTTTGAGGTGCCTTACTTTTAGCATTAGAGGCTCTCTATTTTTAGGTGTCTTACCTCTGGCATTAGAGGCTCTTCTTCGCTGCTCTCTCCTGTCTTCTAGTTTTCAGGATCTTGTTTCATTAGATTATCTGTTTCTTTCGAGATTTCATTGTCTCTTTTCCTTAGTTCGTCAGTGTCCTTCTAGATTTCAAAAGAGATTTCAGTGCCGCGAGTCCTCACTTCGTCAGATTCCTCAGGGAAATCGAAGGCATTTATTCTTTACCTATCTGGGCAATGAGTAAAGAGATGAATACTATCGATTTCTCCGCATACACTATCATGCCAAAGTAAATGACGAGCAACATAATATATTTACCAATGTCGTCTGGATATGTCCTTACTTCAATGGTGAATTTTGGGACAATCCTGTTGAAGAACTACACGTCACTCACCGTTCAGTTGAACCATTCTGCTTCCATCCTCATTCCCCGCAATCCGTTTTTGCACCGATACAAAGCGTCGTACTTTTTCCAAGAGTCTCCTTTAATAAGACATCGTCGCAAAAGCCCAAGCAAAGGATTCTTCTATGCGCATACATTATGATCTTCAAAGCTTAGGTGCCAATGGAAGATCCCGTGTCTTTCTATAGGTTGGGCGATATAAAACGAACGATCGACAACTTCGGCAGCAACCAAATCCATCTGTAGTTGATGGTGTTCCGAAGACGTAACAAATAATTCTTACCGGCAGCTTCCTATTCCGCCAGAACGCCATCTGTGTGAGTTAAGTGAAATCCTTCTCCCAGCCATCAACTCATTTCCTCTTACTCCTATTGACGCACAATTCCTTGGTTAGATTTCGCCAGCTACATACAGATCATGTGAGGTGTTGCAGGCTACGTTTGAAAAAATGAAGATCAGGTCTTCAGAAGTCATTTGAAGCTCGGGGAGGAGTCGTTCAGGACTGCTCCTGGACATTTCAGTTCTGGAGTCATTCAGAAATCCATGGTAAGTATACTGCTATGTCCTTTGAAGACTTTTGGAAATTCGGGAAAGTTTTCTTCCGAAATCGTTTTGAGATTCCGTTCTGGAGGCATTCAGAATTCCATGCTAAGTCTATGGCTATTTCTTCTGAAGCAATTTGGAAATCTGGGAAAGTTTTCTTCCGATATTGTTCTGAGATTCCATTCTGGAGGCATTCAGAATTCCATGCTAAGTCTATGGCTATGTCTTCTGAAGCCATTTGGAAATCAGAGAAGATTTTCTTCCGAATTCGTTTAGGACTCGCGAAAAATTCCATTCTTGTTTTATAACAACAACAACAACAACAACAATAATAATAATAATAATAATAATAATAATAATAATAATAATAATAATAATAAACTACGTGATTTGATTTATGGATTTGAGTTGAAAAGTTTTGAAGACGCTAAACGCTGTACTTTGCAGTTTGAAGGAAACTTTAAGATACCTGGGCGAAGGGCGAAGGGTAATTGAAGTTTAAAGCAAACCGAATTGAAATAGGTGGTTTCAGCTAAATTTTTTCAGGGTTGGGATTTAGAACAATCTATTTCTGGTATGAATCGATATATATATATATATATATATATATATATATATATATATAAAGTTTATATATGTGTATATACATGCATTTATATAAGCTTTTGCAGTATATGAATATTCTGTGTATATATTTATATT